>NC_056733.1:1312219626-1312287126 GCF_019279795.1 Protopterus annectens
TGAACAAGACCAAAACAAGAGATATACCGAACATTCTTCTGGCGTTATGAAAATGTGCTGGGGGTTTTACATGCAAGGGATACATTGTGTGCAATCCTGCAACTGCCTAGGGTGACACTACCTACTACATATGCGTAGTGGTCACTATGTGTAGATGTGGCTGCACCAAACCAGTAGGCCAAGTATGGCTGGATTTGGTGGACGTTCAGGTAAGGGAGCGGGTTGTGTGATGTGGAGGGGATGCTGGGTAGTCCATTATGCATCCAGCTGTGTTGCATTTGTTATGGCCAGTTCCATCTGGACCAATCTGTGGGTATGTGCCGGTGACATGTCTATACATTTGTATCACACATTTTAATATTCATATGTTTGTGGGATTGTGTTCCATAGTATGGCCCGTCTGGTTGTATTGCAGCTGTTTATACATATTTTTGTGTTTCTTTCTGCTTCACCCACTGCTCCCTCATACACCTCCAGTTCACCTATTCTGCATACGACACAGTATCGCCTTGGAGGATTGTACCATTACTCATCCCCCCACACACATATATTCCTCACACCCCATACGTCACTGCTTTGGTTGTTGGCCCATGAAATGGCCAGAGTAACACATTGAATACCCTACATATGTCAGGTACCTGTATGGTTCTGTGGACTATCCTGCCATGTTTGCTTTCCACATGCTATACCTCACGCACATAGGTACACGCCCATACTTAACTTTCATTACATGGTTGGTATACCCGGGTACTACCCGTTCAACTGTGACACATCCTGACAAGTTCGGCTTGTATAGCTGATTTGTGGATTTTGGCCGACTGTTCTAATCATTGGTAGGATGCCACCTTTTCCTATGTCCGGGATGGGATATATTCCGTACACATATCCGACTGTACTTGACAGCACGTCCCCACAGTCAACAGTACGGATAATACTGTTCCTTTCAGCCTACATGTTTCCTTATTGTTGTAGCTGTTTATATGCTCCTTCTGTTTCGTTTACATGCTTATTCTATTTCCTGTCACATTTGGTATGTGAAATACGGACATATCTTATGTATGTGACTATTACATGCCTTGTGGGATATGATTTGGACATACGGTTGTTAGATATGTACATTTATTGTGTATTTTGTTATGGGCACATCTGCCCAGCTGTGTACCCTCCCTCACATTATGGGTCAGCTGGTGACCATAACCATTGGGCTGGACGTACCTACTGGCGGCTCGCTAACATATGATGCACTTCATTTCCACTTGGTTTAGCTATCTACACTGCATTGGACTACGGGCACACGGTTTTCCATGTCATTTGTTCGCGGGATAGGGACCCATTGTTCCCTACCGTTCATTTGTGTTTGCTTCTTCATTTTGTGTTCGCAAGAACTTTCTTGCATGCTTTGCATACGTTTCAGTATCCACGGACACGAACAGATGTGATTACTGTCTTGCAACTTGTTATATGCAAGCATTTTAGGTTGCACGTCGACAGCTGACATTTCCACGCCTCCGTGCGGCACTTTGACACGCCCTATGCACTCGCGCTCCTTTCCTCTGTACCTGGCTGTGGCGGCAGCGCACCTTCATTAATATGCATTTGGCGCTACTGTGCCATCTTCACGCTGCACTGTCAGTGCAAGCCTACTGCCGGCCTTGCGCCGAGCTTCATGAATCCCGGGGACAGTCTTTTTAATATTTCTAAAACACAAGGCTTAAGGCTAAGGCGATACTTCTAACTTTCCTTCCAGGAAAACTATTTTTTTATGTAAATAGCTTGCTGTCCACAGCTCAACAGCACACAATGTCCTATAAACTCAGTTCTGATATAATTATAAGCACCTGTTGAGTCTCACTGTAGTGCTGCTTAAAGGGCACTCACTTCCTACTAAGGCAAGTCAGGTCACAAGCTTATACAACAACAAAATTCAACCACAGAGAAAGTATCAATAACCAAAAGAAAGGTAGCTGAAGGAGAATCAGGCAGTAAATGCTATGTGTGATTTTAAAGCATTTAGGTATCTGTTCTTTGGTGCTATTACAGTTTTTTGCCTAGTGGATAAAAGCTGGACTTTTTACCATTTACTGCCTTTTTCTCCTTCAGCTGTGTTTCTTTTGGTTACTTATACAACAACTCTTATGCAGCCCTGAAACAGTATATCTATATATTTACATACATTTGTCTGTCTATATATCTGTTATCTATATTTATATATACACAGCTATGGCTATATCAATTTCAGAATCAATATATAATATTGGAAGACATTGTGTTAGAAAAATAGACCACTAGCTAGCCAGACAGATAAGTAGACAGAGTAGAAAGAAATGTATCAGAGAAATAACACATATGTCTAGTCACGGAATACCTTGTGCTATCCATCAGTTAAGGAATATGTTTATCTTTACAACACTGATGTTCTTCATCTCACATTGCTGCAGTCCTTACACTTGGGTAGTCCGCTGTCCTCGGTCGGCCCGAATATCAAAGTATAAGGCTGACGTCGGTCAAGGCGCATTTGACTGACATCAGGACGTCAGGGTACAAATGCGCATGACCGACGTCATATCCTCAGTCTTTTTTGCCACATGGTCCGATGCAGAAGCAGCGTTGCAAGTGCCGGTTGGCGTTCTGAAATTGTTCGATTTCGGAGTTTCAGACCGAGTCAAAGTTGGCTAAGTACCCCGTTGGGGAATATTTTAGTTTTTCTTGCCTCAGTGGTTTACCGGATGTCAGAAAAGTGAATAATTGTATTTCTTGTGGGAAACAGATACGCATAGAGACTATCATACTTTGTGTATTCCTTGTTTAGGGCCTGAGCACGACGTTGTTGGGTGTCGCTCTTGTGCTAGATTCAATAAGCGCACTATAAAGAGAAGATTAGATTGTGCCAGGTTAGTCTTGAAGCGGTGCAATTATAAAATGCCGCCGGATGCTCCGACGCCCGCTTCTTCAAGAAGCGCAAGGACAAAGCAGTTAAGCCTAGGCTAGAAGAACCGTCCGTACCGGACGCCGGTTCTTTAGAGGTGTCGGTGGAGCCGGTGGTTCCACCGGAGGTTTCTTTGGGATCCCAGGGAGAGACTTTGTTATTGCAGGATGTGGCCTCTCAGGAGGCAGGTCAGGCTGATGGGGCTTCTCAGGTTACTATACTCCCTCCTGCCTAGGGTGGTTAGGCCCTCTCCTTCTGTTTCCAAGGCTTCTCCCAGAGGCAGGCCAGGTTTAGCTTCAGTTGGTGTCACCCCTAGTTCTTCAGGAACTGTGCCCAAGAAGCATATGCTTAAAATGGCAGAAGATTTGATTACTTTGATTAGGGGTTCTTTGCCCCCTCCTGATAAGAGACCTAGGGTGGAGCCTGAGCTAGGGAGTTTTGAGCAGGCTTCGGATGCTTCAGAGTCTTCGGCTGAAGACTTGCAGGAGTACTCTCCTTATTCTGATTCTGATGTGGATGATTCTACTCCTTCTGCTTCTCCTCCTGAGGATTTTTCTTTTACAGAAACTCTTCATTCCATGAGGGAGCATTTTAAGTGGGAAGGTCAGGACTTCTCTGATTCCAGGAAAAGGCTTAGGGAATTTTTGTTTTTACCCCAGCATAGGCCTTTGGCTATACCTCCTGTTTTGGATGTAGTGGAAGATGTTTTTACAGAGGCTTCTCTAAATCCTGATTCTTTGCCTCCTGCTCCTGTTAAACCGGATAGGTATTACAGGGTGCCTGAAGCTCATAAGTATCTTTTAAGAGTCCTAGGGCAGACCCAGAAACTGTTAGCCAGGGGCCTAAAGGTGTTAAGGCTTCTGTTGTCAAGAATCCGGTTCCTGCAGATAAAGAGGCCAGGGCCTTGGATAGATGGGGAAAGAAAGTTTATACTTCTTCCACTCTAGCTATGAGGGCTTTGAATTGCCAGTTTCACATGTTGAAATACCAAAACTATCTCCTTTCACAGTTGAAGTCTAAGGTTGATGCTCTGGCGGAAGGTATTGATTGTAAAGAGTTGCAAGATTTAGTACATGTTTCTGAACAGGTGGGTAAGCATTCTTTGCAATGTGGTTTTGATGCTGTACAGGCCTCGTCTAGGGTGGCGCCACTGGGTCAGTTCTTCAGGCACGCCTGGCTGTGGGATCAAAATTTATCTGACCATGTTAAAACAAGGATTTTAGATGCTCCTTTACAATCTGATGTGTTGTTTGGTTCTCCTGTTGAGGCAGTTTTAAAGAAAATGGAAGACAAGGCTAAGTCTATGCAGACTGTTAAAGATTTTTTGCAGGTTCAGCCTCCAAAGTTTAGTAGAAATTGGCCTACTAGGGTGGACGTATCCTTCTTATGATTCCCAGTCTAGGGGTAGATCTAGACGTGGTAGGGGCAGAGCTCAGGGCTCTTTCAGGCCTAGGACAGGGAGTTCTCCTGCACAGTCTGCGGGTGAGGGCAGGGGTCAGTCCTTTCGTAAACAGACCCAATGACCTACCTTTTCAGCTGCCAGAGCCTTCTCGTCTGGCAGCACCTTTGGGAGGAAGGTTGGCACTTTTCAAAGAAAATTGGAGTTTAATTACCCAAGACAGATGGGTATTGGATATCATACACCACGGTTACAGGTTTTATTTCCATACCTTGCCTCCTTTCACAGGCATGCCAGACGTTCCTCCTCAACAAAGAATAGAGGCTCACAAGCAAATTTCTCTGTTACTCCAAATAGGGGCCATACAGCCGGTCCCTATGCCAGAAGTGGGCCTAGGATTTTATTCTCGCCTGTTCCTAGTACCAAAGAAGGGGAACACGTGGAGACCAATTTTGGATTTATCTATCCTCAACACTTATCTGGACATTCCCAAGTTCAAAATGTTGACGTTACAGCAGCTTTTACCTCTGCTGGGCAAAGATCATTGGATGGTAACTTTGGATCTCAAGGAGGCTTACCTTCATGTTCCTATCAGACTAAGTTGCAGGAAGTATCTGCGTTTCGAGCTGGGACTTCTCACTATCAGTTCTCTGCATTGCCCTTTGGCTTATCTACTGCCCAGAGTGTTCACGAAGGTTCTGGCTCCAGTGATAGCTTTCTTCAGGCTAAAAGGAATACAGATCTATCCTTATTTGGACGATTGCCTGATTCTGGCTCAAGGAAGGGACGAGCTTCTTCATCATTTGGAATATGTGATAGCAGTGCTAAGATGCCTGGGGTATTCTGTGAACGAAATAAAGTCCAGTCTAGTACCCTCTCAGGACATGTGCTTTCTGGGTGTAAGACTGAATACAGCATCCCAGATGGCCTTTTAACCCCGGACAAACAAAAGAATCTTTCCCTTTACTTCCATCAACTATCTCATCAGTCCGGGCTGACTGCAAGGACAGTCCTTCAAGCCTTAGGGTTCATGGCATCTTGTATTCTGGTGCTTCCCAATGCCAAACTGCATATGAGGAAGCTACAATGGTATCTCAAAAATGTATGGACACAGCACTGCCAGGATCTGGACACTGTCATTCAAATAATACCTTGCATTCAAAAGGAATTTTTGTGGTGGGCTCAGGAATGTCACCTAAACAAGGGACTCTCTGTGACCCGGCCAGAGGCGAGTCAGATTTTAACGACAGATGCCTCAGACAAAGCTTGGGGAGCTCATCTGAATGGAAAGTGGATACAAGACAAGTGGCCTGCCAGACTACAACATCTACCTATCAACTTGAAGGAGATGTTAGCAGTCCAGTTTGCATTAATAGCTTTCAAGGATTTACTTCTTCCAGGGCAGGTGTTGATTCTAACAGACAACACAACTGTCATGTGGTACATCAACAAGCAAGGGGGAACACATTCTTATCCTCTATGCAGACAAGCAATGATTTTGTGGGAGACTGCTCTCAGTTTACAGCTCAATCTTCAGGCAAGGTTTCTGCCGGGAGCACAGAACTCCTTAGCAGATGTGTTGAGCAGACGAATTATGGATCCCCACGAGTGGAAATTGGATCCTCATGTATTTCAGAAATTGACAGTGTCATGGGGAACTCCAGACATAGATCTGTTCGCTTCTCCACTAAACCACCAGCTGCCAAAGTTTTGCACAAAAAGGTTTCATCCCACAGCTTGGAAAGTGGATGCTCTTTCCTTCAATTGGAGCAGTCTTCATGTGTATGCCTTTCCGCCTCTGCCTCTCCTCCCAAAGGTACTACTAAAGGTCAGACAAGACAAGCCAAGGATGATTTTGATAGCTCCGGATTGGCCTCGACAGCATTGGTACCCATTACTGAGAAGCCTGGTACGGAAGCCTCCATGGCCTTTGCCTTCGATTCCACACCTGTTGTCTCAGGAGGACAGTCATTTGCTCAATGTCAAGCTTCACTCTCTGCACCTAACAGCCTGGCATATTCTGTTTTGAACCATAATGGGCCTCCACTTCCACAGCAAGTTTTGAATGTTATTTTGGAAGCTAGAAGGCCTAGTACAAGGAAAGTGTACGCAGATAAATGGAAGAGATTTTTATTTTGGAGTACAGCAAAGGATTTTGATGTTTCTGAGCCTAATTTAAGTGTGGCTCTTCAATATCTTACTGAGTTACTGGACAAAGGTTTGTCCTTCTCTTCTATTAAGGTTCATGCTGCAGCAATTTCGGCTCACTATGATTGTGACCCACCATTGTTTTCTCATCCTTTGTTCAAGCAATTTCTTAGAGGGGCAAAGAATATAAGACGCCCACGAAGAGCTCCTACTCCTGCTTGGGATCTCAATTTTGTGTTGGAGAAACTCACTCTACAACCTTTTGAGCCTGCAGCTACTACTGAGTTGAAATATTTATCATGGAAGACTGCCTTTTGTTGGCCATTACCTCTGCAAGAAGGGTTTCTGAATTGCAGGCCCTTATGGCGGTTGAGCCTTTCTTAATTTTCCATAAGGATAGGGTATCTTTACGTACTAATCCTTCCTTTATGCCTAAGGTGGTTTCTAGTGTGGCTTTAAACCAAACTATTCATTTGCCCACTTTTTATGCAAATCCCCAAAATAAAGGGGAAAAGATTTTGCACACTTTAGATGTACACAGGCAGTTGCGATATTATTTGGACAGAACTAAAGGGTTTAGGCAGTCTCAGCAGTTATTTGTTTCTTTTGCTTTGAGTTCTCAGGGCAAGCCTGTGTCAAAACAAACTATTTCTAAGTGGATTGGGTTTTGCATTGCTTTCTGTTATTCCCATCATGGCAAGGAGATTCCAGCTGGGATTAGGCCTCATTCCACTAGGGCTACTGCCACTTCGACAGCTTTTTTGAGGGGGGTGGCTACCAAGGATATTTTGGAGGCAGCTACTTGGAGTTCAGTGCATACTTTCTCTAGGCATTATCACCTACCACTTTACTCTAAATCCAGGGCTGGTTTTGCCACTGCTGTTTTGCAGGGTATTTTGGCAGCTCCTGCTTCCTTATAGTTTGGCCATCCTCCCTTACCTCTGCTTTGGGATTCTACCCAAGTGTAAGGACTGCAGCAATGTGAGATGAAGAACATAGTACAGTTTTGTACCTACCATAAATGTAGATGTTCGAAGATCCACATTGCTGCAGTCCAATTTACCCTCCCTCCTTCCCCTCTGTAGTTAGAGGTGGTTGTGTGGGTTGGGTTGTAAATATTGTGTATATTGTATATATTGTACATATAATTAGTGCAAGGGTGGTTGTTTGTTTGTTTGCTGTCTTTTGGTTGTGACCTTTATTTTTAGGGTCTTCTGACATCTGGGGCAAGAAAAGACTGAGGGTATGACGTCGGTCAAGCGCATTTGTACCCTGACGTCCTGATGTCAGTCAAATGCGCCTTGACCGACGTCAGCCTTATACTTTGATATTCGGGCCGAGCGAGGACAGCGGACTACCCAAGTGTAAGGACTGCAGCAATGTGGATCTTCGAACATCTACATTTATGGTAGGTACAAAACTGTACTTTTTGCAGTCGAGTAACATATTCTCTGTACAGAGTTTCAAATAAACCAGTAAAGAACAGACTATTTATTCATTTAAAAGTAAAGCAAACCAGATAATCAACACACAGCAGCAACCTATGCAAAACATGATATCATTGAAATCCCTGGAGAACTGGTCTTTATTTCTAATCCTATGGTTTTCCAGTAAGAAATTATTGTACCTTTTTTTTTGTTCTGGTGTGGCTTGTTCCGAGACCACAAAATGCAGTGTTGTATTTTATTGCTGTACTCAGTTGTGGGTGGGATCACTGAAGTACAAAGCAGTAAGTCTCTAGTTATACCCCTGACAAATAAATATATGGGCCTGCAGAATGTACCTTGTCAGATACATAGTGTTCAGAGCTTAAACTGATGCTTGCCATTCTCCCTAGATCCTAAATGATCATTCTTAAGATTCAGAAAGGTTTAATGCACTGTAGATGCCTATACTCAACAGGTTTTTGCAGTGCATTCCACTGTGTTTCAGACACTGCTGTACTAGTACAACTGAAGCCTGGCAACAATATAGTCGATCATACGGTTTTGATCATATGAATGTCGACATTTTGCAGTTTTGACAATGTGAAGGGGACCCACCACACCCACAGAGTCAGTTATTGCTAGTGTGTGTGTGTGTGTGCTAAATTTATAGGACCTATGCCACACCCCCCACCTCTTTGAACCAATCAATAAAGTCCTAATCCTTAAAGTGTCAAATGCTTAATTACCATAGCTATCTAACTAGCTATACACTACCTTTACTTACCACCCTATATCCTAGTCAAAGAGCACGATTGTTAAAATGCAACTACTACCTATTTCAACACATCTGAAGTTACTAATGCTACTTTCCCTCTTACCCCTTATGATTATCCCATATCTACTGACCACCTATGAACATCAGAACTATCTAGGCTTTCACTACCCTAGTAAACCTCTACTCCAAGTGGGCCAATTTTTCAAAACCAAGTAAACAAACCTTACTTACCAAACAACTTATTTACAAAATATCATCGACTCATTCGAACTAGATACATAAACCCAAAAGCCAGGAAATACCAGAACCTAATAAGTAAACTCCAAAAACTTATATTTAGAATACAACACAACCTCATAATAGATGGAGACATTCATCCAAATCCTGGACCAACCACTACCAATAACCTAATCCCTAACACTACTATTTCCTCTAACTTATAAATCCTAAATAGACCTCACAACTCACTCTTGATCATCCACCTGAACATTAAAAGTATAAATAATAAGGTTCCCCACCTGCATGCCCTCTTAGATGGTCATTCTTTATACATATTATGTCTTACCGAAACATGGCTAAAACCAATACAAGACAAACAAAGTAATTCCACCCGGTTACAATATAATATGACTGGGGGGTAGCTGTCCTATATAAATCTGGGCTACAAGTGACTATGGAAACCTCTCAACCATCCCAAGTCAGTAATGTTGAAATTCTTGTTACTAAGATACAAATCAATAAATGTAAATGCATATATATCATCTGTGTCTATATACCTCCAGGTAATAACGTTAACACCCTTGAGGACATCCTATATTGGTTGTCAACTAACTACCCCCAAGAAACCATAGTCCTTGGCGACTTTAACATCGATTGGAACAGCTGTTCCTCTGAACACCTTACTATCCATGTTGACCTATATGGGTTTACTCAGACCATTACCTCCCCCAGTAGGATCAGCAAACCCAACAACAAAGAAAGTACCTTAGATTGGATTCTCATTAACAGTCATCCCCAAATATACAAGGCAGGGACCTTCCCTGACATTATAAGCAACTACTTTTTTACCTTTATAATTAGGCTAAGGCTGACATTCTTAACCAACCCACCTATAAGACAGTGAAGAACAATAAAAACTTTAACCCTGATAACTTTCAAAATTAACTAAGTTTATGTGATTGGTCAGTCCTAAACTACCTGCCCCTGGAGGAAGCAGTAACACACTTTAACACTAAATTCCTAACCATCCTAAAGTACCATGCACCACCACGTTCAGTTAGAACTAAAACAGAAAATGCCCCATGGCTCACTATAGAAACCAGACAAAAAAAATCCTACTTAGAAATAAAGTATGGGCCAAGTAGTTTACCACAAAAACCCTGCAGATCAAATTAAATATAGACAACTAAGGAATGACACAAAAAAATCCATTTTGTCAGATAAAAAAACTTTTACTACCAACTACAGCAAACCCACCAAAATAAACCTCAAAAGGTTCTGGGCAGGTATCAATAAACTACTGCAGCCAGGAGAATCCACCACTCTGACCCCCTCAGACACTAACCACAATAGACCCGAAGAAGTTGTCAATACCTTTAACAATTTCTTTACTGAAACCATCAAATCTCTAGCCAAACAGCTATCCCCTGATGGCTTAAATCCTTTTACTTTTACACCGAGCTCTCAGCCCTCTTTTAACCTTCAACCTGTTCCCACATCTCTTGTTCGAACCCTTATTAAGAAACTTAAACCAACCACCCTCTCTGCTGATCCCTTACTAGCAGAATATCTGCAAAAAGCTGCAGATGCCATAGCCTATCCCATCTCCATCCTGATTAATAGAACTATAACCAAAGGTTCCATCCCCTCTATCTGGAAGATATCTCATATTATCCCTCCGCATAAAGGTGGTAACTCCAATGAATTATCAAATTATAGACATATAGCCATATTATCACCCCTGGCTAAAATCAGGGAGAAATGTATAGATAGACAACTGCTGAGCTATCTTATCTAAAACAACTTATTCGCCAACTCTCAACATGGTTTTAGACCATTTCATAGCACCATCTCTGCCTTCCTGTCTTTTTCTGATGTCATTAACAAAAATTGCAATAATAACATTCTTTCCACAGCCCTCTTTATTGGTCTCTCTAAAGCTTTTGACATGGTAAACCATCAACTACTCATAAACATACTTAGATCCTTTTCTCTAGATCATCTGGCTATACAATGGTCCCAATCTTACCTAAATGATAGACAAGAGGCTGCCCTTTGGCAAACCAAGATATCAAGCCATCATCCCATTACCCTTGGTGTTCCACAAGGTTCCATATTAGGACCTCTCCTGTTTTCAGTCTTTATTAATGACCTGCACTTTGTCATTCCACATGCTACCTGCATTCATTATGCAAGATGATTCCACATTAATTTGCTCAGCTACTTCCCCCTCTGATCTACAGACTCTAACCCAAAAAGTGTTCAACATAGTTGAAAACTGTCTCCTTAACTGTCGACTCATATTGAATCCTAAGAAAACAAAATTACTACTATTCTCTCCTACCTGTAGGTCCTCCCCACTTACCTTTACTGTTAAGTCAAACAATGGCAACATCATATCTCCTGATCCCTCTACCAAACTATTAGGGGTATTGATTGATAGCAACCTGAAATGTGATCTACATATTAACTATATGATAAAAACAGTCAATAAAAAACTTGGCTCACTATACAGGATTACGCCCTTCCTTACACCTCTAGCTAGGACTGTTATTGCGCGTAATCACTTACTCTCTACCCTCCTTTATGCCTCCCCCATATTTACAAACTTGAGTAAAACCGACCTTAACAAACTGGTAAGCACCTATAATAACAGTGCTAGATTTGCCATTGGAGCCACATAGAGAACTCACCACTGTTATAACTTGAGCCATTTAGGATGGTTAGAATTGCCCAACTGACTACAATACAATCAAATTATAATTGCACATAAAATACTTTACCAACCTGATAACACTCCCATACTTAAGAACCTTATCACCCCATACAACAACCTTAAGACCCTAAGCTCATCCAACAGGCTACTAGTACAAATAGTTAAAACCAACAACACAGCCACTGACTCCTTGTTCTCTAACTCCGTTGGCAAAACCTGGAACTCACTGCCTACTGATCTTACTTTGATTTCCTCAATAACCCTATTCAAAAATAACCTTAAACAGTACTTCAAAACACGCTGGATATGTCCCTGTACTTACACTGACTAACTCTCTCCTATATCCCTAGGTTCAAGGATACTTTATGCTGTACTATGTTTGAATGTTTCTGATAGCCCATAAATTGTGTATGTTTTAAAATGCCAGACATTATGTCATTGTACATATCAGTCTTGTGTATTTTCTAATGAATTCAATATGGTACTTGCGTATTATCGCAACCAGATTTCCAGCATTGCTGAATTCATAAATTTTTGCTGAAATATTTAAGTTAACCTTAAAAGGGGTTTGTAAAGTCCTAAGTGCTACTCTGTCACATTGTGTGTGAGGCAGGAAGATGAATAACATTCACATTTTGTCTTTCTCGAGGACTTACTTTTCCGACATAACTTACTTTAAGGTGTAATAAACCTGAGTGCTGCTTCAGAGTCTTCATTATCCAAAGTCATGTTCGTTCACTTTCTTAGTGTATGGCAACTTCTGATGATCTTTACTTATGTAACTGTGAGTAGTGGGATGATCCTGTGTTTTACAGCTCATAGTGTTTTACCATTGGAATGGCAATGCTATTAAAGGCATTCATTGCACTTCATAAGATGTATCCAATTGAAACTCATGTGTTTAACAAAGTATTGCTTTGCCAACTTAAAATGTGTTGGAGTCCGCATAGTAAAGGATGTGTCAGGGACATATTTTGCTTTTTATTACTCGACAGGGAGAGTCAGTATTTTCCATTTATATTTGGATAGTGTGATATTTTAATTTATTACATTTGTGCTTGTACTGGTAATCTGCTGCAAAATGTGTATATGTACTTCCAGCGGTGACATAAAACAGCAGTGAAATAACAGACCACTCAGTGCTTGCTGCACTTGCACAAATGTTCCTGCCCAGTAATTTAACTATTTACCTTTTTATACACTGTGGAAAACATAACTGAAATGATGACAGACTGAAAAGAAGTCAGGTCGTGCATCTCAGACTCCTTCCTAACAAGTCAAACTGTGTCGCATTTTCCATTTTAACTGTTACGTGCGATACATTAAGATTTTGAAATGAATGTAATAGTATGCTCCTGAAAGATAATACACATCACCTATTTCATTGAATCATAATGACAAATCAGGGACATACACCTTCACACACAGTTTCACTACTTTTCAGCAGTAGAACGGCTTGGAAAGGAGCCGCTTCTCCTAGTCAGTATCTGGTTGTGATAATACATAAGTACCTTCAATACTTGCATCTCACATGTATAAATGTAATGTATAGTCTATGTCTATTGTTGGAACTTTTCTCCCCTCTGCTGAAAATGGACATATATCCAGTTGGACTGGCCCTGTCAGCAAATGTAAAATAAAAATAAATAAAATAAAAAATAAAATACAATGATGTTATTTAAGAAAAAAATGATTTACTTTTTTAAGTAATGTCTTTGTATTACAGCGCCGTGATGGTCTTCTGCTTTTCCCTTGATATCCTGGAGCATTGCTGATGTACTGCACATGCGTATGGGACTTGCGTTCATACACTTTTTGCAGTACACCAGTGCTGTGTGAAGAAGCAACAGAGAAAGGAATATCTCTGTTGCTTTTTATTTTTTTTTTTAAACTTAAAAAAAAAAGAAAGAAAAAAAAGAAACTGGGAGGCTTTTAGTATACAGGAGAGATGGGACAGAGAAAATAAAAGGATAATCAGGTGCGTTTATTTAATTTTGTATAACATACCTGATTATCCTTTTATTTTTCACTGTGCCATCTCTGTTGTGTATTTTGGTCTCCAGTGTTGTGAGCTTATTTAAAAAGAAAAATGAAATAGAAGTAAATTTTTATTGCATATATTAATGGAAAAAAGTCGAGGTGACCAGATCTTTTTCCATTGGTATATGCTCGGATTTACAACAGGCACGCTTATTGGGCTGACCAATCAGTGTGCTACTTTTTGAATACTAATGGACAGTCATTGTATAATACACAGTTTACAGTCTTCTGCATATTCAGTTATCCACTGACAATTTTCCATTGTGTGCCTAATGAGAAGTAGCCCCTGTACAGGCTCCAGTAGAACTCTACTGGTAACCTCTTTTGAGATAGACAGATATACATCCCACCCTGACTTATGTCTAGTTATTTAACTATTTTTGTATCCATTGCATTACATAGGGACTGACATTTAATGTGCTTAATTTGGCAAATTATCTCCTTATTGGAATGCTATCAGATGCCTTAGAAAGGTTTATATGAGCAGCACACAATGTCAGTTTCATATAACTGCTTTTATTACATCTTCAAAGAATGCCACAAGACTCCGAAGTTAACATCTCAGCTTAAAAGGCATACTTTAGTATTTCATTTTTTTTATTTATTATTTTACATTTGTTGACAGGATCACTCCCACTAGACATATGAGTATTTTCAGGGGAGAACCAAACTGGTAGTTATACAGATGAGAAATGTTGGTCAGGTTGTCAGTGAAATTCCCTTACTGTTTTTGACAGGTGAAGAATCCGTTGGTTGCACCAAGATGGAGAATGTACAGTTGTGGTATGTGGATGGAGTGATGGAGGTGCCTCAGCCCCCAAGGAGAAGCAGATAGGGATGCCATTACTGGAATATGGAGAAGAGGACTGCAAGATAACATGCTGATGAACACAATTAATGAGTCTGAACCAGTTGTAGGGGCTTTGGTATTCTGGAAGGAAATAATGCAAAAAAAAAAAAAAAAACATTAACAGAGGTCAGTTTACTACAGAAAAATGATGGCACAAGGAGTACTGAGGTGGATGACTCATATGCCTATGTAGGAGCCATGACTCATGATTCTTTGGGGAAGAGACAGTGCAATGACAGAGAATGCACTGCCAGGAAAGCTGAGAGGCCAGGAAGTATCAAAACACTGAAAACATATGCAGCAGTAGCTGCAGAGTGTGAGAAGTTGCTATTCCAAGAGAAAAGAAAGGACCATTAATTTATTTGAAAGTTACTCAGATTTTGTCATGAACAAGTACATTGCTTGAGCATGCGTCTTGGTGTAGAAACTTTGTCTAATTTAAATTGTGAATCATTTTAGTTAGCAGAATATTTTGTCAGTAAATTTACAGAAAGTGGCTATGCATGTGAGCTTGTATGTGTGCATATGGGGATGTGTGTGTCTGTGTGTGTGTATACATCTGCATGTGCGTGCACGTGTGCATGTGTGTGTGAGTACAATATTTTGGGAGGCACCTGTGCAACTGCAATGCATGGACTGGTAGGAGGAATATTGACATGGTCAAGTCTCTTCTTTTTCCCAGCAGTTTCAAACAGCAGTTTCTCTCACTCTTTAATTATTGCTGTATATGTTTTTAGTATTTTGTTACTTCTAGGAGTGTGTTCCCAAAAAATGTTTGGGTTTGAAAAAAAAAAGGTTGTCTATGCATTTAGAAAATATGATCATGAATGAAACCACACTGAAAATAACTTAAAGTGATCTGCAGTGTTCACCATGATGTATAAAAAAAGACTTTATATGACAGAAATATCTAGATTGGGGATAGAAAGTATGGCTGACTTGAAAGTAGAAGGTTATGCCTTTTTCCTAGCAATGTTATAACCTAACAAAACAGATTTAATCTTAGGTCATGGAAACAGCCCAAAAGTTATTTTTGTGTCAGTGAAGAGCATTTAATAACTAACCATCCAAAACCTCCTAATCTGAGTGCGAAAAGGGACTACATAATAAAGAAATGCAAATTGATACAGAGAAAATCTAACAAAGAGGGTCAGTTTTGGTTTGATTGTATTCAGATAAAAAATAATTGGAAATGACAGACGAAGTGATAAGAAATGAAGATTAAACTAAAAACAATGTAAAAATGTAAATAATGATAAACTGAATACAACAATAAATGCAGAAATAGTTAAAGGTGAGGAACAAGGAAATGTATTAGATGAATTGTTACTCTGCATGAAAATGTGCTTAAATATAATGATGTTTTGTTAGAAGGTAGATAAATGTTTTTAGAGGCAGATGAAGGTAGAAGGGAGTTATGAGTACACAAAGAGGGAGATGAAGAGTAGAAGATGACACATTAAAGAAAAGTAAAAACTAAATAAAAAGTAATGAAGAAATACAGTATAAAAGGAAAGGGATAGCAATAATTGCAAAAGTAAAATATAGAGGTCTGTGATACTGAACTGGTGTGAATGGGTTAAACATCATAAATAATGTTTATTATATACATTTTTTTTTAGGTAAAGCATAAGGAGAATATTATAAAGCTGCTAATAACAGAATATAAAAATTCCTTAGCACTTGCATTAGTAAATGATTGTCAGGGGAAATAAAGACGAACAAATGGGAATGGCAGGTTTCCCCCATGAGTGGGGTTGTAGCTGGTCTGGTGATAAATGCAGTCATTGAGTTTTGTGGAAAGAAATTTGATGATAGATGATGGAAAATGATAAAAGAGGTAAGGCTGTCCATAGCAGCAGATGGTAATGATTTTATTTTAAAAGAAATAAAGTAAGCTTAAAATAAAACATTTTTAAATAGGAAGAAGTTTAAATAAGGGAGTCAGAAAATTAAACGAGGAAAAAATGAGGACTGGAGAGTATATTTTACAGAATCAGAGATTTCACTATTAGGGTTAGCATACAAGTAAAGACAGAATATAAAACATAGTTGGAAGGAATACTTAATATGGTAAAGGTTGTTGTGATGTTGTAAACATTTTTGTAAGTTGTTTTTTGAAAAAAAAAAAGTTTACTTAATAGAGAAATAATGGATATCAGAGGAGTGTGTTTTGGTTTGCAGCAGATAAGAAAATGACATATTTGACTGTGTAATTATTTTTTATGTATTTTTTTTTTTAGTTTTCCTGGGGATGTATTATATCACTAAGAAAGATAGGATGGAAATTTTAAATTTAATATTTTACATAAGGTTTTTGTTCATAGATTCATAGATTCATTGGTAAGTGCTAGGCTATTTGCCCTTGTGGGCTGTTTTAAACCTAGCCAACTTCCACTTTTGCACTTGAAATTAATTATCCCATGGTTAATAATTATATATTACCCCTAATTAGTATTTGTTGAAAATAATTGAATTTTAAATAAAATAATATTTAAAATAGAAAAAATATGGAAAGATATAGGGTGGGACATGTAAAAATAGATAATGGAGAAAGTGAGGTTAAAATGTTAATCTAAATCTTTATGTAGAAACAAAAGACAGAATAAATGGTTTAAAAGAGAAAAATATGGTATGAGAGCATAATACAGGAAAAATATTGCTCAGATGGATGTGTGAGGAAATGAAAAGCAATGCATTATAAGAAGTCAGAAAGAGCGTAAAAATGAGTTAGAATGGAGGGTTTTCTATGGGGGCTTTATTTAAACATATTTCCAGTAACAGGAAAATGAAGTATAAAAGAAATGAGAGATTATGTAATGTAAGAGGTTTTGATGGAGAAGAAACACATGATCATCTTTTCTATTTCATGTAATGCAGTAAGTAGTTTTCTGAGAAAGAAATCAAGAATATTTCATTTACATTTTCTTAAAGAATTAAATATGTGTATGATAATGTATGTAATATATAAAATAAACATGAAAAGGATGTTAAGAAAACTGACAAATCTGTAATAATGTTTATAAGTTATACGGCAGGAAAAATGCAACAGACTGGTAGTTAACAAACAGTGAATAGCAAATTAAGTGATAATCATTATACAAACTTTGTACGATTATGAATGTACTTTATGAGTAAATTCCATTAAACTTGTCAATAAGAACCATGAGATCTTTTATATTTGCCTCAACAAGAATAGCTTCTTATTGCTTTCCATCTTTCAGTTTAAGTTGAGCTCATATTGAATCTCAAATGTTTAGTAAGAGAAATAATTAGATTATGTACTTCTTCAATCTAGACTTATTTTATAACTAGGATAATTTCTGGAACCAAAGTATTTTTTGCAGAATTTCTTATTATTTTTGCAATTACATGAATGTTTCTTTTTTATTGAATGAATATACCAATATATTTGTGTCTTACTGGTTTATACTCATGATGGAATTTACCAGTAATATGCTGCATGCATTTATTTGTGCTAGCGAGGGTAGAATCTCAATTTGTTTTCACAGGAATCTCACTTACTGTATATACATTTCCACTGACAAGTATAAGAAGGATGAGTTATTTATGACTGAATTTGAGTATACTCTTAGGTTAAAAATAATGGTGTCATGTCTTGTTTTAATTACAAAAAACATAACATGAGTGAGTATAAGAAAATCCTAGGTTTGTCAGTACAGTATCTATAAATATCAGCACAGTATCTATAAATGGTTGGATTTCATACTATTTGTTCCAAATTATTTTGATTATTATAATCAGTTAACATGTTGGCATATTTATTTGATGTTGTGCAGTTTACTAAGTCAGAATTTGAATAAAGTCCCCAGTAAAGTAATGATTGCATTTTCATTGTGTTTTACATCCTGGAGGTCAGTCAGGACATATTCATGTTCTGTAGTGACATTGACAATACATAGTAGATTCCACTATTATATAAAATATTACTTATATTAATTACTGTATGACCAATCAGTAGCTATGACTTGTTTTCCTGGATTCTGACATTCATTTGTTCTTTTAAATTTACTGAGACACAGATGATCCAGCAGAGCCACAATAATGAAAGCTGGATCATCTTAGGTTTTGTTATACATGTTTATACCTTTAATCAATGGTTCTTAATGGCAACGATATCAACATCCACCTGAATGGAAACTTCTAAATCACCCATTTTATTTTTGAGACCTCTGGCATTTAGCAAAATGCTTTTATCTCTGATTTATGCCTGATGGATACTTCCTTCTTTTGTTTATCTTTTTTCCCTTTGTTTTGAATTTTGAAGAGATCTAAAAGATAGCATGAGGTGGAAAACTCACAGTACAGATCTTTTCCTCTCCATGCATTTGGATAAAGCACTCTGGGGGTATACATTCTGCATCTTGCTAAAATCACTGAATCCCCTGTAAATGATACTACATATTTAGTTACTGACTAAATGACTGAATGGTAACATTTGTCATGCATCCATGTTCAGTACAAGATAATGGGAGGAATTTTGGTAGGCAGATGTCTTTTTCTACTGCTTGATAGGATGTTCAGTAATCCTATCAATTTCTGCTGCATTTCCAAGAGGTAGAACATTCTTAGATTGTTCACTTCAATGTGGACACGTATCATGTGTCATGTGATAATTACTCTTAATCACTTTAAACTCATTAAAATATCCCTAATTTTTGACCTAGGTAGGCATGGTATCACAAATTCTATACAAAAACCAGAGAAATATATTCCTATTGTAATTACAATGGAGTCACCAAAAAACGCACTGCAGGAGGTAAAAACAAAACGCCGGACTTCCAACCATTAAAAAACAGAATTTATTAAGTAACTAGTAACAATGGCAAAATGCTTAACGAATCACCGCATTTTTCATCTATTCCATACAGACTTCATCAGACAAATGTTAAAATTACTAACATCATTATATATACTAACCTAAACATTTAAACTATCCAATAGTATCTGAATATTGTGAAACTCATTAATATATAAACATACCTCACAGCTACTGACACCAAGGCAAAAAGCCGTGTTAATCTCACAATATTCAAAACTTTTTTCTTACATTTTTCCTTTTATACTGGATACCATCTTTTGATCTTTTAAAATATATAAATCCAACCACTTTGATAATCGAATGCTAGTAAATGAATGTATGTAGCAACAACTCAAATATAAAACATATCTACACATTGGTTCAATATTAATTGTACCACATTCCCTAACCAATAGTACCCCCAAGTGGAAAATTGTACAATTGCAAGCATACATTTCATTTCTAACCAAGCATATACTACATAATAGGCAGGATGACTAAACTATATCAATATTAAACACATAAAATATATTTAAATATATATATATATATATATATATATATATATATATATATATATATATACATACACAATTGGAAAATAATAATATACAATAATAAATAAAAAATATATATAACATATAAAATATATATGTGATAAAATAAGACCATGTATAATCACATACCAATTATAAAACCCATTAAAAACATTGACCTACAATACAACTGCATACAATACATTTACTTTATTTATAATCTGGCTGCCCTCATTTTAAGAACGGGTGCAAGGGAAATACCATCATTTATTCCTGGATATCTATTAGCTTCTAATATTATTTGCCAGTATAACTCATGGTATTCAATCTTTGTTTCCCACATACCACCCCTTTCATCTTTCGGAACTTCTCCTACAATAAAAAAATTATATTTCGCTAGGGGGCAAATTGTAGTATGCCTAAATAGGGTATTACTCTCTTTTTTATTTATTTATTTTTTTTTTATAGAACTAAAATCCACTTACGTAGAAAAAAACTTGTAAAACAAAGGATTCAGTGAACCTTGGATCCTGGTTTCCGATAAAAACGTCTTTATTACAAACTGGACCAAAAGTACAAACTGCAACAAACCAACACTAAGCGCTTTCACCCTAATAGTAGGGCATCATCAGAGTAACTAAATCTCACTACCATCATCCCTTAAATATTGAATAGTTAACACAACCAATTAGAATAATTGTTTGATTTGAGTGAATAATTAAAATGAATTAATCCATTAAATAAAGGCTGAACCTTTACCTATGCTTAACATAATTAACTAAAAAAGAAAAAAAATGAAAAAATGACAATACTTGTTTTACAGCCAACTTTTCTAAAACAAGATTATATTCATGTGTTTTACAAATTATAAACTGAATAGTATAGTAACAACTTAAAAATTGTTAAACAGCATTGTACTATAAAAAACAACAACAACACTTTGGATATAGAGAATATATGAAATTGTATATTAAGCTTATTTTACTCTCAAGAAAACTAAAACCTATACTTTTGTTTTCAGGAGAGTATTTTGTAACTGTTGCATTCTGCAAATTTGCAAAGGTCAGTCAGGCTTGAATTCTACTCTTAGCCAATATCTTTCTACTGCTTTAAGATATTACTATGAAATTTTCAGGACAGGAGCCCTTGACAATCACACTGTGATTTTGTTTTTTCAAAGTCTAATAGCTATTAGGAAAAATAGACAACAGAATCTCAGATATGGGTATGGCTGTCAGCATGTAACATATGAATATTTTGCTACAATATATACATATAACAGAAAATATTACAATTTTAAAGAAAAATATTATTTTTGATTTTTCTTTTATAACAGCACATCAGTAATATGATTCAAATACATACTGAATGTATCAATGTGGCTTGTAAAAATGCAAAATACATGTTATCTTTTGTGACATGAACACTAAAAACATGGCATTCAGTGGGTATATAAGAGTAATGGTGGCACCTAGCAATAATGGGCCATTGCTCTGTAACCATGAGGAGCGTTATGGCAAATTTCTCAGATTATCTATCAAGACCACAACTAAAAATTTTGTTTAGTTGATGATTATAGCTGTAAAGGCACATTTACAGAGTTTATCTTCTTGCAATGTGGTTTGCTGCACAGGAGGGGAGCCACAAGTTTGAGGACAAAAGACACCTGTTTTCATACAAAATAAATAGAAGTTTTATTTTTTGTGTATTGGTAACACAGTAAGGAAGTACTCATTGTTGTGAGCAGAGGCTCACAATAGCACTCGAAAGGAAAACTCAGTATAATGCAAAATCTCAGATTCAGCAGTAAAGGCATATGAACTTAAGTTACTGGAGTCTGTCTTTGAAAGGCTGTGGCTTTGCCCCTGTTTCAAATTTTATTATGAAACATTCAGATAATATCAACATAGTATTTGCCTACAAAAAACATCTAAGATTGCTGTTCAAACCTTGGGGCTTCCAGTACAGCACACCTCTAAATTGGACTCCATGGCATTAGCTACTTGATAGCCCTGCATTGATGCTACTGCATATTAAATCTGAAATATATATTTTTCTTATGAAATATAGAAGATTTTTACTCACAGATATATTGATAGCTCAAAAAAAGTATTTTTGACCATTACTGCACTTAGTGTACTGAATTAAAAATTACCATAGCACCCAAAATGAAAACCATGTACAATGCAAAATGCCACAATTTCTAAGCTGTACATAAGAGACCAAATGCCAGTTTTCAGAAGGCAGTTCACTATAAGAATTCAGTGTCTTCTAATAAGATACTTGGATGCAAAACAATCACACACATATATGATTACAGTGCAATGTGCCCTTTCTGAGAGGCTACACTATCTTTCACTGAGAAATAATCACATAAATATAAATGGACCTGCAGCATTTTGACAGACATATCCTCAACAAACCATAATCAACAATCATTCAGAAATGATCATATAATTGAATTTTGCTTTTATATTTTACATTGAATCTTTAAGATGCCCCCCCCCCCCTCCACCGCCGACCAAGCCACAACAATGATCACCTTACTGTGATCTCCCTAATTGCCTTATTCTTTAATTGACTGACTGCCTCCCAAACAGATAACCACTTCTGGTGATCACTTGTAATTAACAAAAATGGTAAAAATAGTGCCAGTAACATATCTCAAGGTGATTCTACAGTACCCCCCATGTTAATCACTGTACAAGTACAAAAATGTCTTTTCTGCAGGGGGGCAGAGTCTACTATTACCATTTCTCACAGTTCTTTCTGGTTTGCTGCCAGAAAGTAAAATAAAAAACATATTTGCAAGAGAAAACTGTCCCTGAAGAGGGCCATACCTTCATGTCTTCACTTCCTAGTAGTGTCTAGTCATATAGTTAGAGATTGCCAGTTAAACATTGTGATTGGCTGATAAGGTCAACTCATGTCCTTTTACTATATTTCTGAGGTATACCATACCTTCTCACTTCCAGGTTAAAGCTGCTATTGATTTCAATGGGAAGTTATGGGGTAAATTGACCAGTACAGCTATGGTACTAGTCAAATAATTATCTCACAGATGTGTTGCAAACAAGAAAAGTTTTATTTTTTCTATGTTTAAAACTGACTTCAAGAGACTTTAAAATGCATTAATCAGAGAGAACTTCGTACCTGTACCAGTGGATTGAGCACAGTGTCAAGTTTACTCTTAGCCTGCAGTTAAGAGGGTAAACGTTTATTTATTTAATATTTGTTTACCAGGACAGTCCAACTTGGAATAAAGCCAATTTGCAGAGGAGGCCTAGGGAGATATGCTCCAAACACATGTCTTTGTAATGTGGGAGGAAACCGGAGCACCCAGAGGAAACCCACATGGACGACATGCAGACTCCACACAGAAGGCACCCCAGCTGAGAATCAAACCAGAGAACCTCTGGCTGTGAGAGGACCACACAACCACTGCACCACTGTGCCATTTAGATCTGCTTTGTGGGACAACATTAGGTACTGGTACTAAATGGAGATTTGAAAAGTAAGTTGGAAATGTTTAAAGCTGTGCGCAATGGGGTATACAAGTATTGTGTCAAAATAAGTGATTGGCAGCGTAAGTAAAGTTGAATGTGTTTAAAGGATAGGTCTTCACAATATAATCTTGTAGTGATCACTAATAGAAGCATATGAGATAAGTGATGGATGGCTTTTGAACAGGGTGGGCAACATGCTGAAAATCAGGTGGTCTGTCAAATCACAGCAAAGACAAAATGGGTAAGCTATAGAACAGATGAGATGTTACAGTTGACACAAAAGTATTTACCTATTTTCCTTACTTTAGATCAAAGATATTTCACAGCTCCTCCCATAATTCACAAGCAGTTAATCCCTCACTGGAGGAAAATATATATATATATGTTTGCTTCCAGCTCAAATCTTTTGATTGAAACTCCAAGAAAAGAATTTTTAAAATTAAATAACACTGGAATAAAACAGGAGTAAAAAAAGAAAAACAATGTATGTACATTAATAAGCTAACACCCCAACCCCGGAAAAAGAAAAAATTACACATCAGTCTTTTCTGGTAGTTCTTTCAAGAAAACCTTTACCTGTTTTTTTCTTCCTTTGGTTCAAATAAAATACTAGCTGTCAGCTTCTCCTACAATTCAAACTCATTGAAACTTTTAGACCTCATAGAAATAATCACAAGCCTTGCTTCATCTTATACAAATTAAATTAAAACTACACTGTAAGAATACAAGATTAAAAAGTGCAAGTCCACAAACTAGAAAACTTAAAAATATTGCATACTCACATAGCAGTCTGCTCTGATAGCTATCTTAAGTAATGAGAAAATCGGTTCTTTTTTAGTCCTCTACATTTGAAGTGTAACTTGACCTAATGGATAAGGTCTTTACCTCCCATGTATAATGTAAAAAGTTTGATCCTGACCTCTGGCTAATGCCTGTATGGAGTTTGCATGTTTCCCCAGTTTCCTATTATTTCCTCGAAGAGGCGTTTTATCGAACACCTCTTCATCGACCCTATAACCGCAAAATTTGAAAACATTAAACATCCACATAAGCAATTTCTTTCCTTGAGAAAGAAATTGCTTGGCCATCCTCGTCAGTTTGCCATTTTCCCCGCTGTAGTACGATCTCAGAGTTGGTATATCTAGTTGGGGGGGGGGGCGAAGCCTCCCACTTTGTAGTGTTTGTGGTTATTTGTTGGTGTTTGTAGGTCAAGCAATTTCTTTCCATGGGTAAGAAATCACTTATTTTGAGGTTCGATATTTTGAAAGTTTGTGGTTTTAGGATCGATGAAGAGGCATTTGATGGAATGCCTCTTAGAGGAAATAATATAGACCCATTTCCCCTGTGGTTCCTCTTTCCTCCCAAAAACATGCCGAGTGTTTCCATTTCAAACTCACTCAAGAATGGAGTTGTGGGTAACAGCACAAACTCTTGTAAGAATAACTGCTTTAGGCATCTACTGTTTTGTGCAGTATCCTTAAGTTAGGAAAACATGGATCACAGACTGCATGCTGTAGCACAGTTAGCCAGTCGTTGGTGTAAAATATGGCTGTAGTTGAATTTGTTGGTGATAAGTATGTTCAGGACCTTGCATACTCTGACCAATGCCAGGGAACCATACTAACAGTGGGAGGGGTGAATGTGTGCACCAGGAGCCCTGGGTCAATCAACCGGTATCCAGTTGCTCAGCTTGGGTTACCTAAGGTCGAGCAAAAACTGGACATAAAACCAATCAACCTGCATGAATTCCTACATTCAATGTAGATGCACTGACAGGACGGAGCTTGGAAGTGGATGACATGATGGCTGGACTTTCCATGAATCTAGAAGGCAAGATTGAAGGGCAGTGTAGCAAGGCCAGTTGGCTTGGGTCCAGAGTCTACTAGTCAGGAGAAGGACAGAGTAGAAATGGTGGGAGGATTGTGGTGAGGAAGAGGCTTCAGAAGACGTGAGGGAGGCATTAAGGGTAATGTTCCTGCAAACTGCCACATCAGTAGCAATACCCTAAGTACATAGTCAGCAGTAACAGATCTAGGCACACAGGTTGACAGAGACCTTAACTGCGATTACCATATCTCCACAGTGGTAAGAAGGGCATTTTATATTGCTCATCTCATAAGTAAGGGCATTCCCTCCAGAAAAAAAAAGTTATAACCCCCCTGAATGCTTCCCTCATCAGGCCAATAATAGAGTACAATGCTCCCTTTGGTATGTTCCTTTACAAATACTTGCAGCAAATGGAGAGACCACAGAGATTCCTTTCAAAGAAAATTCATGGTCTTAGAGATCTGTCTTATGCGGACAGACTGAAATCATTGTCACTTTACTCTGTGCCATACAGACTGCTCAGAGGTGACCCGTGCCTTGCATATACAGCAATCTCTGACCCACCTTTAATAGAAATGCTACACATTTGCAAGTCAAATGACACCGGGGTCACTCGCGCAAAGGACCTTAACCTGGTATGTGACATCAACAGAACTTGCTCCCCACCTTTGGAGCAACATTCCTATTCATGTTAAACAAAGCCCCTCATCAGCCCTATTTAAGCATAATTTGGACGATTGGATGGGTAACCAGAAATTCAGCCCAGGGTTCCACCTGGGTCCCTCTTGAACAGGGGAAATAGGTGCTGATTTTAGCGTCTGCTTGAACCAGACGCCCTTGGGAACACAGGCTGAACTTGGCTTGGCTTGTAAGGGCCTTGGGGCCGTTAGCCTAGTAACCTCCTATGATCCCATGATTCTATGACCAGGATTAGTGACAGACTCATGACAATCAGACTCCAGGGTAAGGATAGGGCAGTATTCAATCTCAGCCTATGTCCAAAGCAAGATTGTGAGGAAAAGAGCACATTCAGACAGCAGCTGCAGGACTTACTCGATAAAGCAGGACAGCATGAAATGGTGTTGATAATGTGTGATGATAATATGTGACCTGAACGTACATATGGAGGCAGATAGGCAGAACAGGGTATGAGGTCTGTCTGGTTTCACATGGGTGGGTAGCAGGAATAAAGAAGACAGGCCATTGTAGACTGGCAAATGGCTTGATGGTGGCCAACACATGGTTTGCATAGACAGATGGTCAAAAGATCAAATACAAGAGTGGCCAACCTGTAACTCAGGTAGACTTCCTCCAAGTAAGTAAAGGGCAATGGGGTAGAATCAGTGATTGCAAAGTCATCCCCACGGAGACAGTCAGCCCGTATCATAAATCACTGGTTGTCAAAATCAGCTGCAACTAGCGGTTAGTGAAGGCTCTAAAGTCAACAGAGACAACTGGAAGTTGACTGGAGAGAAACTACAACATTTTAAGGAATTACTCAGGGCTCTAATGCCTCAAAAAGAAGAGAAAGTAGGTGGAGTTAAAGAAGAATGGTAGCACCTCAAAACAATATGTTTGAGGACTACAGAACAGATATGTGACTAAGCCAGGTATAGAAATAAGATATATAAGGAAAGCTGATGGTCAAAATGTAGAAGTCCAGAAAGTCATCGAAAGGAGGAGTGCAGAAAAAGTGGGAGACAGAAAGGTGGACCAAATAGGAAAGAATACTGGTTGGATAACAAAGAGGCCAAGAGAGGAGTTGGAATACCAAAGAACAAGGCATCAGAGGCACTCTACCAGCTTCTGGAAAGTGATTCAGTACACGGTACAAAGAAACTCCATCAGGTTGCAAGGCAAAGAGAAAGATAAAGATGATAATCAGATACTCTTCATACATGAAGTGAGTGGCATGAAAGGGCACCCCCCCCACACACACACACACATACCCCTACAGATATGCATATATGTTGCCACACTCACACAGCCTGAATACCTGTTTGATAAACTCCCCAACACTTGTCTCTAACATAGTCTGTCCCATTGAAAGCAATGGGTAGATGCAGCACTTTGAATGTATTAATTAATGTGGCTGGATAAATGAATTTACATAGCTGACTGATTCTATGAATCGCTTTGCCACATTTATCTCTTACTGTGGGCATTTCTGGTGGACAGCACATGACTAGTTACCATATGTGACTCTCCTGGAATGCCTCATTTACTTTGCATTAAGCCATGGAGACAGTCCTTCATAATAATTCTACAGAACACATAGATTCAGCACAGTACGTCTTTCTATGAATCAAAAAGGGCTACTGCTGATGGAAAAATGGCCGTGTCAGGGTTTGCTGCTGCTGAAGCCCTTTTTGGTTCCTAGGGCTGGTGCTGTTACAGCATCTGTAGATGTTCTTTGTGTTTCACTGTTGCAGTCATTACATTTGGGTAAACTGCTGGCAGGTTGCCTTCAGTCGGCCTGAATTCCAAAGTCTTGGGTCCTGTGTCGGTTGTTGTCTCCTCTTCCATGACATCAGGTCATCAGGGGTATAAAATAAGCAGCCGACGCCATTTTCTCCAGTCTTTCTTGCCATGCGGTTCCCGAAGCAGAAGCATTTCGCAAGTGTCGGTCGGCCGACTCCTGAAATATTCGAGTTTGAATTTCAGAACCAAAGTCTTTACTAAAGCTAAGTACTTCATTGGGGAAACTTTTTTCTTGCTCCATTCCGATGTCAGAAAAAGTTAATAATTGTATTACTTGTGGGAAGCAAATACCTCATAAGGATTTCCATTTATACTGTATTCCTTGCCTGGGCCCTGATCACAATGTGCCTGGCTGTTGGTTTTGTGCTAGATTTAACCAACGCACTATTAAGCGTCGGTATATTTTTGTCTCAAAGTATTTTGGAAACAGATTTAACTACCCAGAAATGTCGTCGGATAGCAATCCGACTACTGGAGTACTTAAAAAGCGCAAAGAAAAGGATACAGAGAGACAGTCGAGGTCCAAAACTGACGACGAAGCTTCTCCTAAGCCAGTCGCTGGTACTCAGTGAGGCGCTTTCGCAGCTCCTAATACCCACTACTTTTGAGTAGCAGACCCCTACCGACACCCATGTGGAGTCCGGCATGCCATGAGATACTCAAAGTATTGGACCCACGGATGCATCTCCCTCAGATGGGTCCAGAGCCGCTGAGCAGGCATCGGCTTCTGAGGGTGTATTCAAGCCTCAACATTTTTACATCAAACCAATGACAGCTGCAAAACCAAAGACAAAAGCAACTTCTAAAACTAAAAAAATGATGCATGAGCCATGTACACAGGCTGCTATGCCTAAAAAACAGATGATAAAAATGGCTGAAGACCTTATTACCTTGATCAGGGGTTCCCATCCCCCTCCTGATAAGAGGCCTAGGCAAGACACTGATTATGAATATTCAGATCAGGTTTCTATTTCTTCTGATTCCTCTTCTGATTAGGAATTATCTATACCTCTCTATGAGGATTCAGATGCAGAGGAGTCTATACCATCTGCATCACCTCCTGAGGATTATTCATTTGGAGAAACTTTGCATACTTTGAGGGAGCATTTTCATTGGGAGAGTCAAGATTTCTCAGAATCAAAAAAGAGGCTCAGGGATTTCCCTCTCCTCCCTCAGCACAAGCCTTTAGCCATACCCCCTGTTTTAGACATTGTGGATCATGTGTTCTCGGAGTCAAGCTTGTCCCCTGACTCCTTACCTCCGGCTCCCAGCAAACCTGACAGATATTACAGGGTCCCTGACTCACACAAATTTTTATTTAGAAACCCTGCTGCTGATCCTGCAACTATTTCACAGGGTCCAAAGGGAATTAAAGCCTCAACAGCAAAAAATCCTACCCCCTCTGACAGGGACTCAAGGGCAATGGATAGATGGGGAAAAAAGGTTTATACATCTGCAACCTTGGCAGTTAGGGCCTTAAACTGCCAGTTTCATATGCTCAAGTATCAACAACATGTTATAGGATTGCTGAAACAGAAAATGATGTTGATTTCTGAATGTGCAGAAAATAAAGAAGTGCAGGAATTATTGCACACAGCTGAACAGGTTGGAAAGCACACTTTGCAATGTGGTTTTGAATCCTTAGAGGCCTCCTGCAGGGCCACAGTTACTGGATCTAAGATTAGGAGGCATGCCTGGCTAAAAGAACAAAATTTACCTGATCATGTTAAAGCTAAATTACTAGATGCACCTTTACAGCATGATACTCTCTTTGGTATTAAGGCAGAAGAAGAAGTTTTAAAGAAAATGGAAGACAAAGTTAAGTCTATGCAAACTGTAAAAGACTTCTTACAGGTGCAGCACCAAGATTCAGTAGACATTGGCCTACAAAAAATTGGTCCTTTCCTGTGTCAGACAGAGCTCAAAGGGGCAAATCCAGATGCCCAAAGGGTTCCAGATACCAGGTGCAAGATTCATATAGGTCAAAGCAATGGGGCACTTCTACCTCCAAAGCTGGAGGAGATAAAAACCTACAGAAAACAGTCCCAATGACTTCCCTCTGCCTTCACTAAGCACTTATCTTTTGGCATCACCCCTAGGGGGAAAATTAGCACTTTTTGCTCAAAACTGGCAGTTAATAACCCAGGACAAGTGGGTGCTAAACATAGTATCACACAGATACAGACTCCATTTCCATACTCTGCCAATGGCAAACGGATGGCCAGATATGTCAAAAAATCAATGGGCAGATGCACATAAACAGGTTACGTCCCTCATGGATATGGGGGTCATTCAGCCAGTACCAGAACAGGAAAAAGGACAAGGTTTTTACTCAAGACTATTCTTGGTACCCAGAAAGGACAAGGCCTGGTGGCCAACACTGGATTTATTGATTTTGAACACATACCTGGACATTCCAAAATTCAAAATGCTGACTTTGCAGCAGCTTCTGCCCATGCTGGGCAAGAATGCTTGGCTGGTGACATTAGACCTAAAAGAGGCATACCTGCATGTCCCAATAAGGTAATCGTGCAGAAGATACCTCAGATTCAAGGCTGGCTCAATGCATTACCAATTCTCTGCACTGCCCTTTGGCTTATCTACTGTGCCCAGGGTCTTTACAAAGTGCATGGCACCAGTGATTTCATTTTGCAGACAAAGAAATATACAAATATATCCTTACTTGGATGACTGTCTCATTCAAGCAGAGAACAAGGACATTCTTCTTCGACACCTAGCATTTCTGAAAAGGTGTCTAACATGCCTAGGATACACAATAAATGAAAATAAATCACAACTGGTACCCTCTCAAAAGATAACATTCCTGGGTGCAAGCTTGATTACAACTGCCTAGATGGCTTACTTCACGCCAGACAATCAAAGGCAACTGACTACTTACTTCAAACTGATGGCAACAAAAACCCAGTTATCTGCAAGACAAATTCTGCAGGCTTTGGGCTCCATGGAATCCTGCATCCTGCTGATTCCATATGCAATTCTGCATATGAGGAAACTTCACTGGAACCTAAAAAGTTTATGGAGTCAACATTGTCACAGTCTGGAAACAATTATTCCTCTCATTCCTTGCCTACAACAGGAGTTTCTATGGTGGGCAAAGGCATGTCACCAAAACATGGGATGGACATTCACTCTACTCCCTGCCAGCCAAACCTTAACAACAGACACATCAGATTATGCTTGGGGGGGCCTACATGGTGGGAAGATGCATTCAGGGCATATGGACCCCAAAACAAATGCATCTACATATCAACCAGAAAGAGATGCTAGCTGTTCAAAATGCCCTGACAGCCTTCAAGGACTTACTCCATCCAGGACAACTACTGATAAAGATGGACAACACCACGGTCATGTGGTACATAAACAAACAGGGGGCACACACTCATACCCCCTTTGCAGATTAGCCATGGCACTGTGGGACACATCTTTGACTTACGAAATACATCTTCAAGCTCATTTCCTGCCAGGAAAACAAAATACTCTGGCAGACGACTTAAGCAGAAACCTTATGGATCCACACGAGTGGAAACTAGATCCACAAGTCTTCAACATGATAACAAAGAAATGGGGGAGCCCAGACATAGATCTATTTACTTCTCCTCAAAATTACCAATTGAAAAGATTCTGCACAAGGACTTATCACAGACAAGCATGGAAAATGGACGCCCTATCCTTCAGGTGCAAAAACCTAGCAGTTTACGCCTTTCCTCCTCTGCTTCTTCTTCCCAAGGTACTCCTAAAAGTCAGGCAAGAAAAGCCAAAGATGATACTAATTCCCCCTCACTGGCCCCACCAATATTGGTACCCAATCCTAAGGAATGTGTCTCAATACCCAACTTGGATCTTACCTCAAAGACCTCAACTATTGTTCCAGCAAAACAATCAGATCCTGCACAATCAACTCCAGACACTGAACCTGGCAGCATGGGTGATCATATAGTTATACAAACAACACTTCTCAGTAAAGCTGTGATGGATGTCATTTTGGAAGCCAGAAGGCCTAGTACTAGAAAATCTTATGCTGATAAATGGAAGAGATTCTGCGCTTGGAATCAAGCACAAGGAACTGATACAGCAGAACCAAATATTCCTCAGATATTACAATACTTGACTGAGATGCTTGACAAAGGCATATCTTTCTCTTTAATTAAAATCCATGCCTCTGCCATTTCGGCTCATTACAATACAGAGCCACCCATCTTTTCTCATCCTTTACTAAAGCAGTATCTTAGAGGAGCCAAAAATTTAAGGCCTTCTAGAACATCACCAATACCTGTATGGGAACTCAATTATGTGTTGGAAAAGCTCACCCTGCCTCCATTTGAACCAGCTGCTACTGCTGATATAAAGTTCTTATCATGGAAACCAGCTCTGCTACTAGCAATTACTTCAGCAAGAAGAGTCTCAGAGCTACAGGCCCTCATGGCTGTGGAGCCTTTTATCATATTTTACCCAGACAGGGTGTCTCTGAGGACAAATCCAAAATTTATGCCTAAGGTGGTTTCCATTGTGGTTCTTAACCAAACTATTCATCTGCCAACATTTTATCCAAATCTACAGAACAAGGGAGAGAGAATTCTGCATTCTTTGGACGTACACAGACAGCTAAGATGCTACTTGAGCAGGACTAAAGCTCTAAGAAAAACTGAGCAATTGTTTGTGACATATGCTGCAGGATCAGAAGGAAAGGTTATTTCAAAGCAGACTATTTCAAAGTGGATAAGCCACTGTATTCATTTCTGCTACTTACACCATGGTAAACCTGTATCCAAGGGCATTAGGTCTCATTCCACCAGAGCTGCAGCTACTTCATCAGCCTTTCTCAGAGGAGTACCAACCAAAGACATTCTAGAGGCTGCTACTTGGAGTTCTGTCCACACCTTTACAAAGCATTATCACTTGCCTCTCTACTCTAAGCCCAGGGCAGGCTTTGCCACTGCAGTTCTGTAGGGCCTTATAGCCACACCTAATGCTGTTTAGCTCCTGCCTCCCAACCATAGCTTTGGGATTCTTCCCAAATGTAATGACTGCAACAGTGAAACACGAAGAACATAGTACAGTTGTGTACACTTACCATAAATGTAGATGTTCGAGTGTATTCACTGTTGCATTCCAGGTTACTCGCCCACTATCCCCCCTTTCATTCTGGAGTTTATCTTTCCTTCTCTATCTTCTACAGCCTATGTGGTGTATTTGCTTGTAGATGAAGGTAAAGTTTATATTGATGCATGTATATTTACTTGTTATGCATATATATTTTTGCTACCTTTTTGGGGGCACCTGACATCTGGGGCAAAGAAAAACTAAAGAAAATGCCGTCGGCTGCTTGTTTTATACCCCTGATGACCTGACATCATAGAAGAGGAGACAGCAACTGATGCAGGACCCAAGACTTTGGAATTCAGGCCGACTGAGGGCAATTTACCAGCAGATTGCCCAAATGTAATGACTGCAACAGTGAATACACTCGAACATCTACATTTATGGTAAGTGTACACAACTGTACTTTACTACTGGCTTTATTTAATTGGTTTTCAAGGGAAAGGATAGTGAAAGATTCAGATCTGTGGCCACTACTGGTTTTCCTTAGTTGGTTTACAAGTGAGAAGAAAAAGATTCATAAGCTTGAGTAAATAGCTCCATATTTTTGGAAACAGAATGTACTGTTCCTTTTCTTTATTATGACTGCACTGAGGTACTCATCTTTGTAATATACAGAACTATCTTTGTTACAGTGTCTCTTTGTGCTGAACAGTATTACTGAAAATGAGTGTGATCAGCAATTGTTCATTCTATCTTTATGTGTTTGTTTGCTCAGTAAGAAAATTATAAATCATTTACATACTTATATAACAATTGTGGATAATTATGGATCTACTCTAATGTATGTAGTATAGGGAAGGAACAGTGGTTATTGTGGAGTCCTTCAGATAAAAATTAATTGTTCCCAAATAAACATTGCATGGATATTGTAAAAAACATTTGCTTGAATATAAACAGTTGCAGATTGCAGACCAGCATAAAGACTTTACTTATGCAATACAAATTTCTCTGATAAGAAATTAACCAAGACATTTTCATTAAATGACTGTTATATCTGAAAGGGGGATGGGTTAAAGGAAAATGTATGATAGGCTGGCTGACATCATGTGTTCTTAAAATGCTCCTATTTAAACTCTTTGAATTAATTGTACTTAAATAGCACTGAGGAAGGGTGTTTTAACCCAAAAGCTTTGCAGCAGTAAATTCTGGTTTTCTTGATGTGGATTTGTTTGTTTCATTTATATCTGAAAGCTTGCCAGTTTTGCTTAAGTTGTACATTTTGTTTTGCAGGGGATTTTGTTAAAAACTGGATTTAGTAGCTTTTCATTGTCAGATTGAAAAGATATGTATTATATTTGATGAAGGAGTGGATATATTGCATAATACCGTAATGTTTGCTCGCCCAAATTCAGTACAACATATGGGCTAGTATTCCTAGATGGTGCATTACAATATGTACAGTAGTGTTAACAGGAGCGGCCTTAGGTCAACTGGTGCCCTAGGCAAATGGGCTCCCCACACACCAGCTGGTGCCCCCATCCTGGTCTCCCTACACCAAATAAATACTGGAAAAGCACCCCTGCTACAGTGGTGCCCTAGGCGGCCGCCTAGTTGGCCTATGCCTAAGGCCGGCTATGAGTGTTAAGTGTCAATGCATAGAGAGGAGTTAATTCTCAGGCATAAATATTGAGGCTATATTAGGGTAAAAATAGCATGGTATCCAGAGTATGCAAATGAATGCATAATGAAATGGAATTGAGACTCCAGATGCAAATAAAGGACAGTAACCTCTATCTACACCACCTCACACTTCAAAAACTCTTTAAAATCACATCTCATAAGCACCTGGCTTTGCCCATGCATAACCTAAAACACTGCTTAAGCTCTGTGGAAAGTTGAAAGGCTTATCATTTGACTAATGTAAATGCTACAGTTGTTAATCCCTTTAATATAAGTACTTCATTTTAATATGATGTATGTCATGACTCTCAATGTTAAATGTATTTAGTCTGCTCAACTGCTGAGTTGTATCCTGTCTGTTTTACATTTCTGTCTTACTAGCTGGATTTTTGCTGTTATAATCTGTTATCAGTTTTTACTACTATGTATTAAATTCTGATATTTCTGTTAATACATGTGAAGCTTTTCTCCCCGGGCCTCCACTGTAAATGGACCTGGTACAGTCGAACTGTCCCGGTTAACAAATGTAAAATAAATAAATAAATAAAAATTAAAATTATGCCATCAAAATGATTCTGAAACAAAAATAAAGTGGGTAAAAAATAAATAAAATAAAAATAAAGCAGTTAAAGTCTGTGCAATGACAATCACTTTTTCTGAATGCTAGGAATTGCCATGTACAGGATGCTAGAATATTTTTTACATCAGCAGCTATAACATTGCTGCATATGTTAGTGACCCCTCTCAGAGCAAGTGTCCATGACATGACATGTCATGGCGCATTAAAGCCTTCTTCTGCCTAAGAAGATGGTACTGTCATAGTCAAATTTACTACAACTTATCTGACAAGAAGATTATGGACCTCTTCTGTGAGGATATGATACCATATGGGAGATTGTTAAATTGTGTTACCCACATCCAGAATCATGGGGAATGTGTGGAAAGCCCATCCCAGTCAAAACTAAGGTTTGTGTAGCTTTAACTTTCATAACTGTAGAAACATTCCTGTGAACTTCGAGGGATGTTCTAGGAAATTTATAGGTATTAACCTCACATATTTTATACTTGCTCCTTAAAATAATGTTGCATCAAAGCATATATGATTCCCACTGTTTGTAGATGTGAGGACCATCATATTGCTGCCAATATGTTAATTTTCCTGAGATCCTGAGAACAACTGATTGAACACATATTGACATCAAGGCCTTGCTTGGTCCACAGGGTGCCAGATACATCAGCTGGAACAAACTCCACTCTCTCAGTTGTCAGAGCTTTGCTATGCCAAAGTAATCATCTATAATGTTTCCTTGTGTCACCTAGGCAGTTCCCATGATTCTCATATCTGGCACATGTTCAACCTATGTCAGTGTTTCATGTGGGGTTAACTTCCAAAGGGTCATGTACTTAATAGATGCACATGTAGGTGTGCCATAGATCCTAGTATATACAGTTATCACATGCAAACAGATAGCAAGCCACACATACTGGTGTTACTGTTGAGTGTTGCAGAGAATGCTGGATACATAGTGGAATAGTGGATGAGGCCATCCTCAGCCCCCTATAACAGTGATGACATATAACACCATGCAGAGACAAGGAATGTGGTGAAACATGTTTTAAACCAACTTAAGGGATGCTTTTACTGCCTTGATGTATCTGTTGGGGCACGGCACCACAGTATTCACCTGAGATCTGCAGTCAGGTATTTGTAGTGTGCAACATGATCCATTACATGGTTTAGAAACCATCACACCTGCTGAATCAGCCTATAATGAGCAGGGCATCCAGTAAGAGTAGGAGCAGGCAGCATCAGGACCACATGTGTAGCAGAGGTAGGCACAATGCATTACACCACTGGCAAAAAGGTAGCAGTTAGTCCACTGTTATAAGTAATGACATAGGCAACACAGAATGGAATGATGCATGCATATCAAACAAGGCTATGCAATACAATGCATACAATGCATAGAATGGCCATATTTGCTTCAGGCAGTACCTTATACTCCAAGGATAAGGGTGGACAGAGCACAGTCATCATCATTTACAGAGCTGGAGGGACAAAGTGATAGGTGATAGCAATGTTATCATATGGCCAAGCTCATGGGAGGTGCATGCAGTAGCCATGCAATCCAATAGCAGGTTGTGTGAAGTCGGGGATCACATTCTCCAGTGGCTGGGTGAAAATACCATGTCACAAACACTGACAATGTGTACTGTGATGGCTAGTAATCCTAAGTCTCACTGCTGTCCATGGCAAGGACAGCACAGAACTACAAGAGCATGCATGTGCTCCTTGACAAGGTGTCCCATTTTAGAACTCATCAGATGTATGGCACCCATAACCTAGATAATGGCCAAGAGAAAACATTGCACTCTGTCTGCCCACAGGGGATATAGAGAGTATAGAACTCTAGAAAGAAAAGCATGCAGCCTGGTAAAGTATTTGACGGAGTTATCCTGAGAACCATCAATAATCATGCTCATGTGACCAGCCATGGGGAGGTTTTGCAGCCTCTGTAGCCAAAGCCAACAGTGGTGCTGTCTATCGAATGATGTGTGACACAAGGTTATACCCAGCCTGCTACTGGCCACCTCATATCCAGGCCACTCCATAACCATGGACAGCAAGACCTGCAGAGGAAGACTGGAAGGCAGTCATCAGGATGCAACAATGGATGCAGTGTTAGCCACCATGTTCTCCCTTTCCCTATACGTTAGGCCACTGTGCAGGCACAGGATGTCAGTCTGCAGGTCATGCAGGTGTTGCATATCACAGGCCAAACAGTAGACTCCCCATTTCAATAATTGTGTGAGAAGCACCTGTCTGTATCAAGATCAGTGACCTCCACATCTGCTGATTAATTCCAGTTATGGCACCCAGGTTAGGGACAGATGTATAGCCATGCATATCACCACATCGCTCCTCTTTGTGGTTCATATACACATCACAGACAGTGCAGCTCATAGGTAACATCTGGCTATGGATCTCTATGTAGCCTGAATGGGGTTCACAATTACAGGGCATTTCCCAAACACTGGTGAAGCTGGAGTTCAGCCCGTCTTTGCACAAGGTTCTTGTATAAAATGGGGGGGGGGTGAATGAGCCTGCTAGTGCTAATACTACTGACAGTGTCATTGTGTCACAATCATCAGTCTTAGGTGACCTGTTGACATCAGGCATGTGTTGTCCCCTTATGATGGTGTTGGATCATACAACCAGCAGAACCTCTTAAAGCATAAAACAAAATGTATTTATTTATTTATTTTACATTTGTTAACCGGGAATGTCCGACTGGATACAGGTCCATTTTCAGTGGAGGCCTGGGGAGAAAAGCTCCAAATGTACAAAAATAAGTGTAAAAACAGTGCAATTATTACAGTGAGTTATCACAAAACTGAGATTTGTTTAACGATATCTACACACAAGTACATGTTTTTCTCACATACACACAGCAAAGGTTGGAAGCAGGTAGCTGAGAAAGAAATAGTTGAAGATTTCATCTGAAAAAGGAAAACACATATACCTGTGGCAGTAATGAAATAAATGGTTGTGTCCACCTGGCAATTAGACTGCTAGATGACAGAATCTGTGAATACCATGTGGACACCTACATAGCTTCTTGTGCAAGGTGTTGCACTTGCAGACTTGGAGGACCTGGAAAATATGTCATCAGTGTATATTGCAAGGTAAGATACAATAGTCCTGGTGCATCCCTTTCAGAAATTAATGTAGTTGTCACCAGTCATGTCCCCATATTCAGACCAAGTATGAGGGTCCACTCCCTTTCCCTAGTCAGGGTCACCAGTTAGCTTCTTCCATATTGATGAGCTACCTAATGGGGTGGACAGTGGTAGGTATTTACTTGGCAATATCCCATGCCTTGTATGCAGTATCATTTTGTTTACTCTTCTTCAAACCTGCTGTAGATTTATTTTATTGTAGACCCTCAGCAATGATGCCCTGTACTACTCCCTGCTCCTGAAAAGACTTGTTTGCATTACATTTGTCTGGTATGCATATTCCAATGGTGTTCTTCTCACCTGCAGATGGAAAATACAGTATCATGGCATTGCAGTATGTTCCCACATCCACAGAGACCAGTTCCTCTATGTTACTGATGCTGCCATATAGCTGTGATCAGTACAGTGCAGGGTTACATTGTCAAGTGTCTTGTTCTAATTGTTTTATGTTTGTTTGCATGTTTGTGTGTGTGGTCCTACAACCTTCCCTTTTCCCTCAATCTGTCTTCCACACTCACACATAAACACATAAAGTGCCTGTTCCTAATGATTACCCTTGTGTGTCTTTCTCTGTTTGCTATTTCCCTTTGTCTAACTTTCCTTTCTCCTACTCTCACACTCTTCTCCTCATTTATATGATGATTTGGGTTGGCATTTTTTTCTGTGCTAGCCTGAACTGGCCTGTCAGCTACTGTGTGTATTGCAGCAGTGGGGCACTTTGTTGTACCTTTGAGCATGCACACCCTCAAGCGCACTTGAGCATGTCTCTGTGGGTTTCCTGTGACATTGACCACTCGGATACTCTGATCACACATAGTCTGCTAGTATGACTATTCCAGTCAAAGCAGTAGGTAAGTAAATGTGGCACCCTGGGTTGGCTTCAGACAGACAAACAGGTGCCTCGGCAAACTAAAGTTGAGGAGCAAAGAAAAAAAAATGTACAGTGTTAAAAGGTATAAAATGCACCTCTTCTTGCTCTTCAAATTCATCTTCTGCTCTGGTTCTCACTCTGGTACTACATTAGTTTAAACATTCACCTGACCATGACTATATAAATGAATGAATACAATAATGAATGCAGTCAACACATTACCAGTACTCCACTCCTGCAGTACCAATCAGATCCCACCTCCTAATAGCTTGCATATGGACCAGCTACCTCCACCCCCCTGCCCTATTTATTGTTCTGTCCCATTAATCCTGTCTAATACCTGTTGTCCTCATGACCCAGCTCCAGTAATTTACTATACATTTCTTTATTATTTTTCAGTCATCATTCAAGCTCTGATTCATATCTAAGCAACTGTAAACTGTATTTCTCACTGTGACGCTTAATAGTTAATACTGTGCAGCTGTGAAGTCCTTATTTATGAATCACAGGTATACATTAGCATTACTGCCGCGGTGGTATGGCGATAGCGTTGTTACCTCACAGCAAGAGGTTCTCCCGTTCGATTCTCGGCTTGGCTTGGGAGTGCCTTCTGTGTGGAGTCTGCATGTCCTCCCTGCAGTTGGGTAGCGTTCGAAAGACGTGCATGCGTAAATGGGCATGCCTTCGTTGAAGGTAGGGCATGGAGCTAGAACCTCAGTGTTTCGTAAAAAAATCTACTGCCAATCATTAGCGGACCGGAGTTCCACTGTGGCGACCCCTTACCGGGAAAAAGCCGAAAGACAAACAACAGATACACATTAGCATGTTGTATGGTTACATCTACAAAAATGTTAGTCCTGTTATTCACTTAGATGTATTCCAGAAACTCTAGATATTAGAAGGCATTTGCAGATAGATTTAGCTTTGTGTAGGTATTAATTCCATAAGTTAATTAACTAATGAATAGGTTATTCATTTGAGTTATATTAGTGGATGCAGTACAATTGAACATCAGGGTTGAAATTCAAAAAGGCTTACTGTGAGGGGGAAGCCTTAACATGGCCATTTTCAACCTTGCAGTAAGCCTTTCCAATCCACAGACTGTCCTACTACTGAGGTTTCCCAGTAGTTAGAGACTCAGCACGGCGGGTGGTCTCACTGGCTGAGCTGCATGCTAATGCAGCAATCCAGGGAGCAGCTAATGCTAATTAGCTGTCTGCTGTTCCCCAAGAAATGCCAGAAACTCTGTCCTGATTTAGACTGCTGAATGATTATGAGAATCGCTTGGGTGTATAAATTTTCATTGTTGGAGGAAAAATTTAACTCAGTCAAAAGACATTGGTCACCCATTCACTCCTGTGGAAGCAGTTACAGTACAGGCATATTCACCAAAGATGTGTTGAGGAGGTTTTAGTATATGTGTATGCATATATATATATATATATATATATATATATATATATATATATATGTATATATATATATATATATATATATATATATATATATATATGTGTGTGTGTGTGTGTGTGTGGACATGTGTATGCATGTCTGTAGGGGCTTGAATGTGTGTATGTGTGCATGTGTGCCTGGATGGTCACACGGAAAGGTTGGGGCTTAGGTAGGGAATTCAGAGTCTGTGTGTGTGTGAGTTTCTGTACGAGTGTGTGTGTGTGTGTGTGTGTGTGTGTGTGTTGGAGCATACATTCGGGTATATGGGTAAGTATTTCCATGATTGTGATTGTGGTTGTATGTGTTTAGGTGATTTATTTGTCGATATGTGGATATGCATAGCATTGTTGGGATTACAGAACAATATTATTTCTTACTGCTGCTATTATAGTACATTTTATGGCTAGTAGGCACTCCTCAATAATAAATATGTATAATTCTTTAGAAGAATAGCAAGGTAATTGACAGATAAAAGCATGATCTAGAAGAACTTGTCTACAAAAGCTGTAGTCACCATTTTAGCATACACACACACACACACACACACACACACACACACACACACACACACACACACACACACACACACACACACATAAATAAAACAATAAAACTTATGATCTTCCTGAATGACAACACAACTAATCACCAACCCCTTTGCCATCTATTCCTCCAACAAAACTAAAATTGTGCCTGTAGATCACACCAAACTACTACTGACAGCTGTCTAAAATTTAACAAACACCTAACTCTAACCATCAAAAAGGTCCGCATTAAACTGGGCTCACTATACAGAGTAAAGTCATACCTTACCAGCACCTCCAGACACTCTCTAGCCAGAACACATCTTCTATCCACCCTTCTATATGCCTCCCCCATTTTCACAAATCTCAGAAAAACTGACTTAGGTAAATTAGAAGCCTGTTACAACTAAATTGCAAGATTTGCTACTAATCAACCTTACAGATCGCACCACTGCTCTGCTTTATGCCAACTTAATTGGATCAAGCTACCCAACCTACTGTCCTTCAGTCAACTAACCACTGCCCATTCCATCATTCGCCAACTTCCCGGTGCTCAAAAACCTGGCTCAGCCCTAAACTAACTGCAGGGCCCTAAGATCCTCTGACAAACTACTACTGAAAGTTACTAAGTCCAACAATAATTTTGGGGATTCTATGTTCTCCAACCAAATATCCAAGTCCTAGAATACCATCCCTCAACATATATTAAATACTATCAATACACACAAATTCAAACTACTCCTCAAGCAACACCTAACCAACAACTGGCTTTGCTCCTGCACAAATCCAGGCTGACCATGCTATGCACAGCTCTCAACTGTCCAGAATTTCAGAGAATGTTGAGATTTTCTTTACTAATATTTTGGTCCATTTCTCATAAAATTGTAGTTTTCTGGCAAATCATTTTCAAATTATTGAGGACTGAAGTCAGAAAATTATGGCAGACATTTGATTTTCAGACTTCATATCCTTCAGAAAATTCATGCTAATGCAAAACCTGTTATTCTATCAACTTTATAAGTTTGTAAGAGTAATATTTAAAAAAGTGTCCCTATTTTTTGGCCTTTGTCCCACCATTATTTGTGGCTTTGTTCAGATTTCTTGCTCTAAGAGGTTAAGAGGTATGATGCTATGCTTTATCTCCTATTTTCCACACCATGCTTTCTAAATCAGTTCTCTATCTCCCACTTTTTATACATCAGGATTGCCATGGAAACTACTGATTTTGTTATGCTTTATGATTAGCCAAAATTCACTGCCATCTATTTTGTCCCTATGGATATTCCACACATGTCCCTACTTGTAGACCTTTTTTCAAACCATGTTACCTTGCAACTTCTATTGGTAAACATTATATATACTTTTGTAAACATAATATTCATTGTAAACATTATATATTTTTTTGCAATGAAGCTTTTTCCCCTCCACTGAAAATGGGCTTTGTCCATTTATGGATAACAAGAGGATTTAAAGAATAATATTAAAGCTAAGGTAATGACCTCCATGGATAAAAAAAATTGGCAAACAATGCTTTTCACTTTTACATTTAATCTTCCAATGAAGTGCAGTTTCATCTGGTTTCTAGAGTGTATACTTGAGAACATTAGCAATTATTCAGTAACAAGGAATAATTTGTTGATGTTTATGAGAGGTGGACATTATTGGTTAGTATTTTAACTTCTTTCTTAGTAGTTTATTTTCAGTTTTTCTCCTTAGGTTACCACTTAGTGGTGGCCACACAGCTCTGTATTTTACATTTATAGACAATTTCAGTTTCAGAGTTTCTCTAAGCATCCTTAGTTAACTCTGCCTTCCAGTTAAAGATATATAAATTACAGAGTTACACAGCACTACATTGTTACACATCTTAAGCTGATCTCACAGTTAGTCTAGGCCAAATTATTTACTGCCTACCTGGTTTTGGTGTACAAACCAATTTTCTTAAATACATTTATTATTTTAATTCAAGTCAATACCCGAAATAAGAGCCAAAACATTGTTATTTTCCCTTATTTGTCCACCAAACTGACTTTATAACTAGGCTAGACTAGAATATGAACTACATGTGGTTAACGTAGTTCTCAAACCTTAATTAATTAATCTATGTCTATTATTTTTCATGAGCAAATATTTTAACTTGGAAATAAAAAAATACTATTATATTCTTTAATTTTTCCCTGACTGACTTCGCACCCTTGGTAAAAATGGAAGGCTTGCCAACTAGTCTGCCCTCTGTTACTAGCCTCATAACACTTGGTATACGCAGGGAGTGTAAGAATTGCCTGATGCTCACAGACAATGATCTTTTACTTAACTTATCAGTGTCCGCAGGGAGTGTAAGAATTGCCTGATGCTCACAGACAATGATCTTTTACTTAACTTATCAGTGTCTGTTTGTGAGAAATGCAAATACCTAGCCAAATATGAGACAACACTCTCACAATCAAAGCCATCCTGTATGCATCAGATACCAATTCCACAAGTGCATATACACAAACGAAATTATCATATGCTGAAGCATTAACAAATCCTTATCCAAGCCTGAATGGACAAGTAGGTACAATGCCCACCACAGACTGAGCATTTCAACACCAGTTAGTGACAGCATTAGCTGGGAGTCATCAGGAAATAGCACATCCTAAACCATTTACACTAAAACAATGGCCAAACACCAATACAAAATGTACTAGTGATCGGTGACTCCATAGTTAAGCATACAGATTCTACAAGCACTCGTATATCTACTTATGCTGTACTGATGAGGTCAATAAAATTAATAAACATGCATGTCTACTGGTAGCGAGGGTTGGCTTTATTGGTCTGAATGTACCCATAAGAACTTAAAAAGTAATAAAGCCCTGGGCATTCAGAAGCCATGAAGATGAAACACTGTTATGTCCTTAAGAGGTCATTTGCATTTAGGTTCATAGGTAAGTACTAGGCTAGCTGCCCTTCATGGCAATTTTAAGCCTATCCAGTTTAACTTTTTTGTGCTTGAATTAACCTATCCCATTTGTTTAGAGACTGACTTTACCTATCCCATGGTTAATAATTATATAGTACCGCTAATGAAAATAATTGACATCATACCATCAGTAATTTGAGGGGACCCATGCTTGGGATAAAACATTTAGGATCTGCCTTTTTCCATTGGTAGTACAGGTGGCAGTCCTGGGTAAGGTTTCTAATTCCCATCTGTAGATCCACATTATACTTGAATATGGACAGGGATGAACTTTGTTTTATGTGGATGGGGAGCCTATTCTGGAGCACTGGTATCCTCTGCAAGATATGCATGTCCCTCCAAACCATTCTGTTGATGTTGCAGAAGAGGTTTAGATCCCTTTAATGCTATTTGACTTGGTGTGTAATAAATGAATCAGTACTGGGTCAGAGGATGCCTTGTATACCAGATACAGTTCCCCTTTTAGCAGTGTGCAAGATATGGAGTGTAGTGACAGGGCTTTGTGTCAATGCATGTAGGACATGTTGCTTGAGTCCTGTATTCATTTAGTAGGGTATCTCTGTATATGTTTCAGTTGCTGCATGTGTCTGGACAGATACATGCCAAAGGAGGCATTATATTCAATGACTGGCCTAATGAGTGCTGAGTAAATGTGAACAATGACATCCCTAGATCTAGATAGAATCCCTTCAATTTTAAACTGTGCAGTATAGAAGGACTTTCGTCTAAGAACAGACACATGCTGGTCAAATGTTAGGTCACTGTCCACATAAGTTCTCAAATTCTGAGCAATTGGGTTAACTGTTAGAGGTCTATTGTTAATGTGGTAGTTCCCTGGGACAGATGACTTCCCAAAGGCTACAATAATGCATTTTTTGGCATTTAGTTTAAGTCCATGCTTTTGACATCAGTTATTTGTTTGGGACAAACTTATGTGCAGGCTAAGTTATTTATCCCATACCTCTTAACCTTTTAGCATAAGTAATCTGGAAAAAAAACTTAAAATAATGATGGGGGCAAAGTCCCAAACTAGGGATTGATTTTAATTATTGCTGTTAGAATGCAATATTATAGCACCTGGACAAAAACAAAGAAACACTTCAAGCAATTTCCCAGTTTATACAAGCAAAATGATCAGATACCTTGGCCTTTCACCTTCAATGGATAATTTCAGTTTACATCATGCTGCCTTTTATACATACAAAAATCCACCCTGCTAATTAAACAATTAACTTTTTAAAGTGCTCAGTGTCATTACTTTACTACATACTCAGACCTAGTACTTTAACTATTTAAAATATCCATTACATTATCCACAACTTTAAAATACTAATATTATAAAATGCACCAAAACCTGCTGTAAACATCCTAAATAGACCATTTAAAAAACATTAAATAACTAATATTAATACATTTAATATAAATTTAATGTAAATTAACTTCCAAGTTAAGACTCCTAGGGGAAAGAGTTCTATAATTTAAAATGAATTAGCTCTCCAGTTCATTGGGTTTAGCCACAAAGTCACCCCTTTATATACCATAGGTTGTGCCAACATACTAGAAAAGAAACTCTGATCAATCCCTGTATGGACATTATGAAAGTGCTCTGCCACAGGACTCTTCATGTTTTTATTTCTAATGTCACCCAAGTGCTCTAAAATATGATCATTTTGCAGGAATAAACTGGGAAATTGCTTGAAAAGTTGTTAGAATAACTGCATTTGTGTTAACATGCATTTTATGAAGTATATGGAGTCACAGAGAAGGCCACTATCGCCCTCTGTGGTGTTCCTTCTGAGGTACAGTGTTTCACACACATCTCAATATGCCTCCTTTATTGATGAGCCATAATAACCCATTGTGGACATATTACACTGCATTCCATATACTCACCATAGGGTTTTATCAACCCTCCAAAATACGCAATGGTCATATTTTGGAAAAAAACACCATTACACAACAAACTACACCAGAGAAGCAAAAATGAAAATTTAATTTCCAACCTGAAACAGCTATAGATGGAAACATTTGCAAAAGTAATTCCCCCAATGCAACATCATAATAGATTGAACACATTCTGAAATGCATTCTCACTCCCAAACATAACAACAGAGACAAATGTTAAAAGGTGCTGCCCCCTTAAAACCACAACCAGGAATACAGAGTTTGAAAAGCCATTTCGCTCAACATCACCAACCATATAAGAGGGGGCTATGCTGTTAACTTCAGAATCCTACTCCCCTAACTCCACCCAAAACAGAGAAAAGTTTGAAAAGTATACACCCTCTCAATAAATTGTAAGACAAATGCTAATCAACAACAGTTCTTATCCTCCTTAAAAGGACTGTATGCTCTGTTTCATGCAAACATACCTTATGCTATTAAGAGGAAAGCACTGTGGCAGTAAACTTCATAGCCTAATAGCAAACCTTCCCGTGTCCACTGCCCCACTAAACAGTCAGTTGTTGACAAACCGCTCGCCCTACAGCTCTAGTAACACCAGTAAAACAGTGTCTGTTTTATCAAAACAGATTCCCAAGATGTGCAGGCAGTATTCCATGAACAGTTACCTCAGCTGTAGTAGATGGGCACATACTAAATAATTCTTTATTCCGTACTCTACTCCTTTGTTGAACGTTAGCAAATACTATTAAACATGCAGTTTCATGGTGGATAGTTTGGCAATTATACTAACAAGCATATTATTATTAAATGTCACTTAATCACACTTTTTACACAATGCACACTGGACCAAGGTTGTGCTTCAAGGTTTGGATGTGGACTTGCACCAACATGACTGGCTGGGAAGTGCATTGTGCATTAGTTACTGGGTCACTGACCCCAGGGGGCATGTAGATATATTATTTTTTTTTCCTGTTTTGGTCCCTAGATGAACTAAAGAGCAGTAATGGAATGAAATGCAGATACTTTGGACTACACATAAGCATAACATTGTGCCATTCGCACCCACAAACCGCCATGTTAACTCATGAATTTATGCACAACTTCATGGAGGCATCAAACACTGTTGTGCTGTCTTGGTGCATGCTACTGCAGGTTACATGATGGTAGAAATGTGCAACAATGTGAGTGTGCTGCAATATTCCTCTTGCATATCACCTGTGAAGTGATTATGGCTTCCAGGTGGTGTTCTAAGGAGTTCAGAATATTTCTGTATTTAATATACAAAGACTACCCAGAATGCTTGCTTGGGACTTTCTATTAGGGTGCCTAACATTGTCTTGCCAGGGTAGTGCCTACTGCAACAGGCATCACCCACTCAGGTGAACAGTACAGTCGCCAATACAGACCTTCATTGCCAATGGAAGGAAGCAGTTAAGGAAGGTGCTTCTGAGCTCTGTTGTATTTACACATCATAGTTACAGTAGTATGTAACTTCCAAGCCAGTAGCGAGCTCTGTTGCATTTACACATCATAGATACAGTAGTATATAACTTCCAAGCCAGTAGCGAGCTCTGTTGTATTTACACATCATAGTTACAGTAGTATGCAACTTCCAAGTAAGTAACGAGCACTGTTGTATTTACACACCATAGATACAGTAGTATGTAACTTCTAAGCCAGTAGCGAGCTCTGTTGTATTTACACATCATAGTTACAGTAGTATGTAACTTCCAAGCCAGTAGTGAGCTCTGTTGTATTTGCACATCATAGATACAGTAGTATGTAACTTCCAAGCCAGTAGCAGGACATACACTGTATGCACATTTTCATTTCCTTTCATGTTTTTCAGCCCCTGAGCAGATCAAAGAAACTTTGTTCTTCTTTCAGAGGCATATACAGCATCTCTTCAGATACAGGGAAATGTATGCACCTGTACTAGTACAGCAGCATATAGCAGTCGCAGCAACAGATTTCTCTAACTAATAGTATGTTATGGTTGTTAATATCACCTGCTGCCCACAGGAGTACATGCCTCCAGACACATCTACATTGCCCACACAGGTCAGTGTACTATTTGACCCAACCAACCTATCTAAGATGCATACACTGTCAAGGCACAGGTTGCATGCATGTGATAGCTTATCCTTCCAACATGCCAAGTGCCATGGTGTACTACACACCTGTGGATTTGGCCCCCCACTTTGCTATGTGCAGTGCTATATCCCTGTCATTCCTACAGAATACACTGGTGAAATTGAGTGGTGTACTGCATGCACAGCCCCAACAAGCCCCCTGGGGGTGACACTTATACATGGTATATCCAGGACATGATACTGTTTTACCTACTCAGTCCTGCTGCTGACTGACACTTCTACTGGACTGCCAACTATGGACTGCTGCCCACATTTAGACCACTGGTTTTATTGGTGTTGTCCAAGTGGCATAGTCAACATGCTGCCTTACAGCATCTTTACAGTTGACCATATCCACCATGACCTACTTTATTTCTTGGTCATAAAACATAACAATAAGGGCATCCAGCAAGTCCTTCCATGAACCTGCTGTCCTGCATTACACCACTTACATTGTACTCTCACATATACACCAAGACCCTGGCCGTGATTCATGCCCTCATGCCCCCTTGTGACCCATTGTTTGTAGTTACAGCTTATCCTGTTGTTTGCCTGGTCAGAAATTTTCTGCAAATTGCCACCACGTACTAAACAGCACAACTGCTAATGTTTTTCACAGTCATATCTCTCTGCCTTCTATTGTCCCTCTGTTGTATTTATTTATTGTTTTTAATTTTATTTCTCTCATTTATGTTTCTGCTTTATGCAGTGCTGTAGCGTGGCAGTAGTCACCAAGCTGTCAGTCTGTCCTACCATCTCCTGATGGGTCTACAGCTGCTATCAGGACTGCCTCTCCCTGGAGTGGCAAAGGTAATCCAACCAGAAGGCTATCTGGAGGGATTGTGGTGGCCTCCAGTTGTCTGTTGCTTGAGGGGGGGGTGTTGTCCCCTCTTGGAATACCAGCAGTAGATCCCAATACTTTACTAGGCAGGAGTTAAGGAGGTGGGACATTGGTGGTGGACTCTTGGCTTGACATTCACATTGGCTTCCTGGGAAACATCCTTCTTCCACTGTCAGAGTCACAGTGCTGTATGGCCCTGTGCACTATGTCAACAGAGGCATGGTCAATGATGGGGCTGACCACTGGTTTAAATATTAATCTGGGTAGCTTGAAAGGGAGACTTCACACCACCTCATTCCCATCATGCTGTTTCGTTTCCTTGTGTTTTACTTCCTTACCCAACTTGTAGTCCAGTCTCCCCACCTCCACTTGTCCTCCTCTCTGTCTGTCTGTGTGTCTGTGGGGGGGTGGTGTGCAGGGATCCTTACCCTGCACAAAGCCCTTACAGTTGAATGTTTTGCAGTATAGTGTTTCAGCCAATAGCTTTCAGGATTTTGCTACCCCAGCATCTTGACATTTAAGGTTTCTTAGGGGAACCACTTAGATTACTACTCATCTAGTAGTTCTACACTTAACTCTCTCAAATTTTGCAATGATTTCTCTATTTGTTGTTATCCAAATGTACTGTGTATTCCATGCTTGATTAGAACAAGGAAGTGTACACTTGTTATTGTGCATTAGAACAGAGAAGTGTACACTTGTTATTGTGCATTAGAACAGAGAGATGTATACTTGTTATTGTGCATTAGAACAGAGAAGTGTACACTTGTTATTGTGCATTAGAACAGAGAAGTGTACACTTGTTATTGTGCATTAGAACAGAGAAGTGTACACTTGCTATTGTGCATTAGAACAGAGAAGTGTACACTTGTTATTGTGCATTAGAACAGAGAAGTGCACACTTGCTATTGTGCATTAGAACAAGGAAGTGTACACTTGTTGTTGTGCATTAGAACAGTGAAGTGTTCACTTGCTATTGTGCATTAGAACAGTGAAGTGTTCACTTGCTATTGTGCATTAGAACAGTGAAGTGTATACTTGCTATTGTGCATCAGAACAGAGAAGTGTACACTTGTTATTGTGCATTAGAACAGAGAGGTGTATACTTGTTATTGTGCATTAAAACAGAGAAGTGCACACTTGTTATTGTGCATTAGAACAGAGAAGTGTACACTTGCTATTGTGCATTAGAACAGAGAAGTGCACACTTGTTATTGTGCATTAGAACAGAGAAGTGCACACTTGCTATTGCGCATTAGAACAGAGAAGTGTACACTTGCTATTGTGCATTAGAACAGAGAAGTGCACACTTGTTATTGTGCATTAGAACAGAGAAGTGCACACTTGTTATTGTGCATTAGAACAGAGAGGTGTACACTTGTTATTGTGCATTAGAACAGAGAAGTGTACACTTGTTATTGTGCATTAGAACAGAGAAGTATACACTTGCTATTGTGCATTAGAACAGAGAAGTGTACACTTGTTATTGTGCATTAGAACAAGGAAGTATATACTTGTTATTGTGCATTAGAACAGTGAAGTGTACACATGCTATTGTGCATTAGAACAGAGAAGTGTACACTTGTTATTCTGCATTAGAACAGAGAGGTGTATACTTGTTATTGTGCATTAGAACAGAAAGGTGTACACTTGTTATTGTGCATTAGAACAGAGAAGTGTACACTTGCTATTGTGCATTAGAACAGAGAAGTGCATACTTGTTATTGTGCATTAGAACACTGAGGTGTACACTTGTTATTGTGCACTAGAACAGAGAAGTGTACACTTGTTATTGTGCATTAGAACAGAGAAGTGTACACTTGCTATTGTGCAGTAGAACAGAGAAGTGCACACTTGTTATTGTGCATTAGAACAGAGAAGTGTGCACTTGCTATTGTGCATTAGAACAGAGAGGTGTACACTTGTTATTGTGCATTAGAACAGAGAAGTGTACACTTGTTATTGTGGCAAAGACTTGAAACAACAAAGTGCACCTTGCTGGAATAAAGTGCTCGCACACACTCTCTAATAAACTGAAATCTGTACCAAACAAAGGTGACGTGTGAGAGCACAGCAGATCAAAAACCAGAGTCCTTCTCAGATAAAAATCTTTAATCCACAGTAACCACGATAAACAAACAGTGCTGCAGCTGATGAGCGCTTTCACTCACTTAATGAGCTTCCTCAGATCTAAATGCTGCTTCCCATAATGCTCATATATATAGTCAACAAATCAATTAGCTGTTAATTGACAGATAGAAATATATATATGTTTATCGTGGTTACTGTGGATTAAAGATTTTTATCTGAGAAGGACTCTGGTTTTTGATCTGCTGTGCTCTCACACGTCACCTTTGTTTGGTACAGACTTGTTATTGTGCATTAGAACATGGAAGTGTACACTTGCTATTGTGCATTAGAACATTGAAGTGTACACTTGTTATTGTGCATTAGAACAGCGGAGTGTACACTGGCTATTGTGCATTAGAACAGAGAATTGTACACTTGCTATTGTGCATTAGAACAGAGAAGTGTACACTTGTTATTGTGCACATGTCATTTATATGGGAAATACCATTTAATTTGGAATAGGTTATGGTCAATTATCATTATACAGGGCCATTTGTTGTACGCTGCCTTGCTCCAGGTTTAATCTGTGCTCACTGTGACCCTTTCCAGGTGGAAAATTGTAGATTTAAAGATGTTCATTGTCAAGAGATTAAATACATTTTCTGCAAGAAACCATGCTGTCCAAACCCTTCAATCTTGTTTGTTCCGTAGAAATTTAAGACCGTAATTGGTCAATACACAATAGTAATATGTAATATATATATATATATATATATATATATATATATATATATATGTGTGTGTGTGTGTTTGTATAACTTCACCCTTAAAGAGGTGTGATAACAATACATGTCTGACCTAGATAATTTATCACCACTCTGACAGCTTTATTACCAGTTTATTACCAACCTAGCAGGGTCATCAGATTCTGAGAACTCATTACAGTATTTGTATTTATAGCAGCAGTACTCACCCTGTTCTCACTTACTGTGACAGTATTCACAAATATGCAAGGTCAGAGATAACATGCACAGTAGAGCTGGTGTATTTAAACTGCAAACATTAATCATCACACACACACACACACACACACACACACACACACACACACACACACACACACACACACACACACACACACACACTCATACTCAAACACGCACACACACACACACAGATGCACACCCACATTCAAGAACACATACTCACGCGCCCACACACACACACACACACACACACACACACACACACACACACACACACACACACACACACAAAATGGCCAATTTTTGTAGGTAGTTTAACAATGAAAGACAGAAAACTATTTTAACAATGTGAAGTAATTTAATACAAAAAAGGTATTTTGGTACTGTTAATGTAAAGGCAGATCAGCATCGAAATCTCTATAAAATGAGTTATTTCAATATGCAGATCTTCAGACTTTTAGATAACAAAAATAGCACATACATTTTCATATATTCACATTTTGTAAACTAATGCAATTGCTTATAATGATAGCAATATATTGAAGGCATTCTTTTGTCTAAAAAATTAGTATTCTCTTTCTATGAATATATATATACACACACACATGTATTTGTGTATGTATGTGGGCATCTACATATATTTTTCAAGATTTTTATTCAGATATGTGGGTATGAAAAACTCAGATTTACTGTACTTTGCATTGATGTTGTTGTTTACTTTTGGCTTTTCCTGGTTAGGGGTCACCACAGCAGAACTCTGGTCCGCTAATGATTGGTAGTTGATTTTTTATGGTGCCGAGGTGCAAGCCTGATGCCCAACCTTCAATGAAGGCATGCCCATTCACGGATGTCTTTCAAACACTACTCGACCGTGGGGAGGACATGTAGACTCCACACAAAAGGTGCTCCAGCCGAGAATCGAATGGGAGAACCTCTTGCTGTGAGGCGACAACACTACCGCTGCACCACCACAGCACTGTATTTTGCATTGATGTTTTCCCCAAATACCCATGTGGTAATTATATTAATAATAATAATAATAATAATAATGATAATAATAAAATGCAGTGTCAGAGGTGCAATAGGTGGAATACTTGCCTTTGATGCTGGAAGATTAAATAGCTGTGTGAGTTCTATACCTACACCAGGAGAATGAATTGCTGACACTGGGGTGCAATATTAGGAGGGTGCTAGACTTTTAATGCTGCGTTGAGTGCATTGTCCTTTAGATGAGATGTTAATCTAAAGTCCCACCTGCTTGAGCTGGTGGTAGCTGAAGTGTTTTTTAAATATCCTACTTAACATAAAGAGTAAGGGAAGTTTTCTGATACCCTGGCTAAATTTTTCTCAATAATAGAAATACCACTTTGGGTCTTCCCCTAAAAAGAGGCCAATACCCTAATAGAATTAACCTGGTCAACAAAGGAAAATAAACAAATCATAATAATAAAATAAGCCTTGACAAAACTGAAGCATGTCAGATAAACTGAATATATGGTATCCACCTAGACTCTACATATTTTGTGTGTGTGTGTGTGTGTGTGTGTGGGGGGGGGCCTTTAAGAATAAGACAGAGTTGAAAGAACAAGAGTGGATTATACGGTTGGGTTGGGACAGGTTTCCTGAGTTGAATGTTCAGGCTTCTATAAAACCACTGTTAGAAGGCACGACAGCTTAAGCACTGAACCTTAGAGCTTTATATAATATTAGGTTTATTTATTTGGAGATATTGCTGCTGTTTACATATGACTTGTTTTTATACAATGTTTAATACTTGATGTTTTTTATATATGATGTTTTTATATATATATATATATATATATATATATATATATATATATATAGATGATGTATTTATGAGTAAGTTTATTTATATAACTCATTGTCCTTATCCTCACAAAAGCAGTATTAAGCAGATTACATTGTGCTTTTCAGTGTGTACTTAATTAGCTAATTGGTATTTGACTGTTATACATAGAGTAGGAGAGCTGTTTTTATTAGATCTGAAGAAGCAGTCGTATTATAGACTGTGAAAGCGCTCACCTTTTTACTTGGTCTGTTTGTTGTTTTTGCTTTTATGTGACATTAAAGTGTGTGGAGTTGCTGCATCAGCTGCGGAAGTTCGCTCATCTTTTTTTCTTTTCATTGACTGATTCGTGGGTGGAGCGTTCCTTACCTAGCTTGTGGACTTTGTTTTTTCTTAAATGTCAAGAGATGTCAGCCAAATAACAGATGCATGCAAAGCAGTAGCAGTTAGAAAATCGGTCAATGTTAAAAGTGTGCCATGATGAAAAGAGTAAAAATTGCAAACAAAAGTAACAAAATATGTATGCTTACATGCAGCAGACAGGACAGAAAACATTTAGAGGAGTGCATATGTAGAGAATAATATTTGTGCAGACGTCTCTCTCAGGCAAAGTGGTCAAGAGTAAGAAGCAAAATTATTTTGCTATGGCATGCAGATGTTTAAAAAAAGACATGAAAAACTAGTTGCAAGAGTTCAGAAGCAAATAGTTCATGATAGAAATGAGATACAAGTAAGCATTATAGAAGTCAGACATAAAAAAATGCCTAATGGAAGTAAAAGTGAGATGGATAATAGAGACAGTGATAAGTTAAATGCACTTGTGTGTAAACCATAAACAGAAATAACAGCATAAGCCAGAGACAATGACCAGAGTGGTGAGAATGCTGATAAACGCAGAGGTATCAGCTTACATTCTTAAAGTCATTTAAGAATGCTGAATCCACAATCCAAACTTGCAGGTAGCAAGAAAAGGAAAATATGTCTACAACTCAACAATGCTTCTCCTCATAAAAAGTTATTTGAAGCAGGATTGAAAGTGAATGACAAAAAGACAGAAGTAATTTTCCATATACTTGGAAGGTCCAGACTGACCTGGGGATTCATAAAAAGGCATAGAATGAGCCATAAAAAGGTCCAGCTTCCAAAACATGGTATTTTCTGATTCGGGGACATGTTAGCCTTGATGAGGAAAGACTTCCCCCAGGATTCAGGAAGCCAAAAATTCTGTGCAGGAACAGTGTAGGAGCTCCTGCATAGAAAATGACTGCCGAGCGATTCAGGATAGTGCTGTTTTCACTTGCATGAGCAACCCTACACTGTTTCAGCATAGAAACCCGGCAGACATGCAAATGACCTCATTTGCTGGTGAAAAACATACAAATGAGGTGACTTAGTGATTCACCAAGCTGCCAGGTCTCCATGTTAGAACAGTGTTAGTGCAGAAATATATTCAGAAAATAACAGTACATTTCTGCAACTGACAAAATGGAGGCATGACAGCTCGTGAAAAAGCATGTATTATGTACATTAGACATGCCAATGGCCAAATATAAGGCCATTGGCAGTAAAGATTGATTAGTTATTATAAAAATTGAACTTTTTTTTGGCCGATGTCAGCTGTTTAAGCATAGGGCAGCGGCGCACAAACGGGACCGTGCCGAAAATAAAATAAAAAAAAAATGGGAAAACTTAATTTTAAGTTAAATCTGCATTTTGCCATTATTGTCAGTGGCATGCAGAATGTATACAATACCAGAGAGCACTGGTTGTCAAGGACAAGGAGTCCATTTTAATGTAGTAACTAACGAACTACATACTGGGGTATGCAAATGAGGGGCGTTATACTGAATCACATATTTCTTTAGAGTGTCAGCTTGTACCTAACCATGTAGGTACAGCAATACAACAGTGCAAGTCTAAGAGCTGGATGACTTCATAAGGGGGTGTGTCATGCTTGCTGTAAGCTCATTGTACCTCTGTGGCCCGTGTTTGCCCTTAGCTAAGCACAGCTAAGGAAGAGGATGTGTCAGATGTGCCCGAGCACAGTGTACCTAGCCTAAATGGGTGTGCGTGCCGTGCATCGGGTTTTAAACATAAACAAAAAAAAAAAAAAAAGAGGAAATGGCAGCACTGTTTACATTTCAGCACTGGGTATGCGCAGCACACCTCGGGGATTAAATAGTGAGGAAATGGGAAGGGGAAACAGCAGTAAGAAGGCAATCAAGGAGAACTAGCATAGCTGGCAGGTGGAATGTATCAGAATCAGCCAATTACACATGCAGCAGCCCAGCACACTACTATAAACTATGCAAACACCTTTTAAATAGTTTTTTCCCACAAACCCTACACCACCGGTATACACAGATGGGGGATTTTTAACTGACAAAACTAACTAAAAATGTTAGAGGCTGCTGGTGATTTACTCCGTCAATATGTGCTAGAGACTGAGGGTGGTGAGGAGGAGAATGCTGACAACCGATCCACAGCGAGGAGGAGGAGAAGAGTGTACAGACCTAGGGTAACCTACCAGGGCCTACATGAGCTGGAGATAGTGGAGTGCTATAGGGTGGGCAGAGACATTCTACAGCAAATCATCCAGCTGTACTGTCCCTGCCTCACACACACAACCAACAGAGAGGAACCCATCCCAGTGGATACCAAGGTATATGTATGCTTAAGAATACTAGCCACAGTTACCTTCCAAAGACCAGCTGGGGATTTTATGAGGGTCTCACAGACATCAGCATCCAGGGTACTCCACCAGTTCCTGGATGCCATGACACCACATGCCAATGAGCACATATATTTTCCCAACACCTGTGAGACGTTGACCAGAAGTATGCATCTCTTCCACCATATAGCAGAATGCCCTGAGGTAGTTTGTGGTATAGACTGCACATACATCCACATCAAAGCACCACCCAGTGAGTGGGGTAGGGGTCTACATAAACTGAAAGGGCTTCCTCTCCATCAACTGCCAGGTCATGTGCAATGCCCAGGGCATTATCAAGAACGTGTGTGCTGACAACCCTGGAAGCTATCATGACTCCTACATCTGGCATTGCTCACAACTATATCAGGGGTTTGCCAGGGGGGACATCCCATATGGCCATCTAATGAGGGATGCTGGCTATGCACTGGAGCTGTGGCTGATGACACCCATCAGAAATGCACATACACCCAAACAAGAACACCATAATGAGGCACATGCACAAACCAGGATCATTGTAGAGCATGTGTTTGGGATGCTGCAGTCATGGTTCTACTGGCTTGACATATCCAGTGGAGTCTTGCAGTACTCTCCAGCTACATCTACACAAATGTTTATAGTATGTGCCATGCTACACAATATGATCCTGTGGAAACAGCTGCAGCAGGAACAGCATGGGGCAGGACCACACAGCCCCCCACCATTCCCAAGGCCAGCACAGGCACAGAGGGACTCGGAGGAGGAACTTTCTGAGCCTGCCCCTGTAGGCAGAAGAAGGCATGCCTAGTATGCCCAGGCCTTGGCAAAGAGGCAACGCATAGCACACACACTGATACTGTAGGGACCAAGGGACTGATACCTCGACTCGCACATACAGTAAAAGGAATGCTAAACATGACACTACCTGTGCTTTACCATGTATAGAGAGTGTACTACGTGTATCCAACATAGTCAGCTCTCCAGCACCATCCCCAATACTGGCTCAGCAACAAGGTAAGTCACCCTTCCTATCAATTACTGAATGGAGTAGTATGTTCTGATAGTTGTATGTATGGTATGGATGCAAGCATGCAAGGGAATTGGGTGGCTGAATGGGATAGCAGCAGACAGCTGACAGCGATATGGGTCAGCAGGAAATCCATAACAAATACTGGTGTCAACATACTAGGCAATACTACACAAGGTGACAACTCCCACCACAGTATATATGATGTCCCAAATAACTGTGGATGTCAATAGGTCACACACATGGGTAACAGTGAGGGTCACATACCCACCACCAGCCTCACCCAGTAGGGCAGGTGTAGATGACCATAAGAAGGGGATCCCCAGTCAGCATACTACCAAGGTGCTGAACCATGTACACAGAACCAGCGGTCTATTGAATGTAGCTACCCCTCCACTATGGCAGGAGTGTGCCAGACTGTGTAGTCTATATGCTTCAGAATATTGGTCTCAGCTTCATTCATCTTGTATTTCCCTGGTAAATAACTATGAGCAAAGAATGATATCTGTCAGTAGTTGATGACATGATACATCACAGTGTAAAATAGTACATATGTCAGAAAATCTATACTACAACCAACCATGTTACACAAGCAGCACATACAGCAATAGTTACAATATCCCCCATATGTTACACCCATTGTGTCTCCATATTGGCAACCTATCTACAGAAATTCTGCAGAAACAGGTTGCTAGGTGTAGCTGTAGCACACAAAACCCTGAACTGGAGTCCAACTCTCCCTGGAATGGATGCACACACTCAATATAGAAGGTCATACTGGGCATGCTCCTACACTTAGCGAAATAAAGTCCATGTCTGACAACACAGTAGACTATAGATATCTGTTATTCACAGATATCTGTGCACATACACCAAATTGTACACCATTGATACTTCACACACACACACACACACACACACACACACACACACACACACACACACACACATACACACACACACTGGATATGAATACTCACGCATATCTAAGGCCAACATAATATAATATGTCAAACATACACACACAGAGACGTGGGGAGGAGAGAGACATACAGCGACAGAGAGAATCCAATTATGAGGCCTTTCCCACCCAGTACACATCCCATTGGCCTATATCGCATGATGTGCTGATGTCATTCACTGTAGAAATTCTTTTTGTTAGCCGTCAGTCTTATAGTCTTAGTGGTGCTTGTGATAACCGTGTAACACTATAGTACAAATAAGTATCCATGTAGGAGTTGTAAGCTCAGTCCTGACAAATGTGGAGTTGTGTGTGTGTGTGTGTGTGTGTGTGTGTGTGTGTGTGTGTGTGTGTGTGTGTGTGTGTGTGTGTGTGTGTATGTGTGTGTGTTTCTAGATGAATGAGTTTGAGATCATTCACACTCACTACACTTCCCTTACCCCTCCTTTAGCACTGCTGCTGATGTCACTCACCTTCAAAGATACCTTTGGACAGCTCTCCAACATATAACCTGTGTGGCACTCTCGATAACTGTGTAATACTGTAGTGCAAAACACTACTTAGATAGGAGCTCTAATCTCAGTACCAGCAATTGTAAGAGTGTGTGTGTATATATCTGTAGGTTGAAGTATTTTGTGTCCATCCACAGCCAGTACATTTCAAAGTGTAATACTTTGCAATGGCTGCTGATGTCACTCACCTTAGAGGTATGTTTGGACAGTGTTCTACCTATAAGCTCCGTGGAGTGTGTGCTACATGCATAACAATGTAGTAGCAATAACTACATAGGTAGGGGTTTGAATCTCATTTCTGGCAAGTGTGTGTGTGTGTGTGTGTGTGTGTGTGTGTGTGTGTGTGTGTGTGTGTGTGTGTGTGTGTGTGTGTGTGTGTGTATATATGTGTATATATATATATATACATATATATATATATATATATATATATATATATATATGTACACACACACACACACACACACACACACACACACACACACCAGTGCCCTACCTTAGCAGACCTGCAGGTATCATTCACCTTAGATGTACCTGTTGACAACCTTAAACCATGTAAGGTCAGTGGTGCATGTGGTAAATGCTTAACATAAAGGTCTGAAAATATAGTTAGATAGAGATTTGAACCTCACTCCTGGTAAATGTAAATGTGTGTGTAGGGAAAATTATTTTATAAAATCTCTCACCTACTACATCACCAAATGCCAGTATTTACAAGGGCAGATGATGTTCCTCACCTTAAAAGTACCTTGGGACAACATCCATCCTAAAAGCTCTGTGGTTCATGCGATAAATGCGTAACATTGTAGTAATAATAAATAGGTAGGGGTTCAAAACTCAGTACTGACAAGTGTGTGTGTGTGTGTGTGTGTGTGTGTGTGTGTGTGTGTGTGTGTGTGTGTGTGTGTGTGTGTGTGTGTGTCATCAGTATCCTGTGTGGGTGTTGGGGGGATTGTGTAATAACAGGATCTATTGGGGGAGCGGGTTTTGCTAAATTATTATATTGATGACCTAGTATATGTCCCAATGTCCACATTACAAGGCCAACAGTTGTCAAACACTGTAGTGGTTGGTGTAGAAAATCTACAGCCCTAAATGTGTAGTGCCATGTGCAATTACTATGTGACAGTATGGAATAGTTAACAATATAGGCAACCCTTCTAATACTCAGAGACCACGCTATACCCAGGAATCATACACACACACTTGGCTAGGCATCAACCACTATATCAGTAGTTTTCCTGCAAAGTGCCTCGCAGATACTACCCACGGTGTGATTACTGTGGACTCCATGTCAAACTAATGAACAGACATGACTGGTGTCACACAGGGTGTGGACCCATGACCTCTCATGTTTGGGATCTACCCTTCTGGGGTGCAGGAGAACACAAAGGCACCCTGGCTGAAAATGTTTGCATACAACAGTAAGGTGGGTGGTAGTATTCTCAATCCATGTGATGTTGACATCATGCACAAAGGCTACTTGACACCTATGACTGTTGCCAAAACAATGGACATTACCTCAATGCCAAGAGATGCACTGCCATTACCTTTGGGAACACCATGGCTCACATGAAGTAATACATTGGTGGTAGTCCACTGAACAGTGACGTTGTCATAACAGAATGGGAAACACAGGTTGACAGTCAGCTGCCTGTTGACCGCAACAGTGCCACTGACATCAGAAAGTACTTTGATGTGTTACATATCCTGTGTGTTATCCAGCAAGTAAAAGGACATGGTCACCCTGTACCATCCCCTAAGTAGCCCAATCAATGTGTACAGTGGCCCTTTTGCCAAGTTCCCCACTGGACACCTGCAACAACTGTAGAGTCTGCAAATGTACCTCACAAAGGGAATACCATACCTTATATGCATGCCCTGTATGAACAGACTCCCAATAACTCCAATGAATCCCCATATCATACTGTCTATGTAGGTGCAATCACTACCTCAGTTACACAGCCATGTATCAACAAACTAGAGCAGGAATGCTACATCTGAAAATACCAATCTGTCCACACAACATGCCCCAGAGACCTCAAACACACTTCCACACTTCAAAGGACATGCTTGTGGGACAGGTGCACAACCCAGATGCTTGTCCATGTTATAGAATATAAATCACATACATGTAAAGCAGTGCACATCACTGGCCACCCACAATAGAAATCTGGATGAGTGGATGGGCAATACAATACCCACCCCTGGGGAGCACTCCAGTGACTATACTCCTGAGCCACACTGGGGATTATTGTCATGTGGCCTAATGCCAGGGTATTCCCTTGGGCTAGCCTTGTAGAGTCTTCAGGCCCATTCGCTTACTACCCACCTATGAAGCAATGAACATATGGATCTCAGTACTGGTAAGTGTGTGTGTGTGTGTGTGTGTGTGTGTGTGTGTGTGTGTGTGTGTGTGTCAATTGGAGGTGTGTCCAAACCACAGCATGTACCATTTTCCACTTTACAACAGATGTTGTAAATCAACATATACCTATGTACAACCCTCAGCCCTATAATCTGTGAGGCATATGCAATCACTGTGTTACAGACCTGGGAAATCTGTGGAGACACAGCTGTACCCTGCCTAAGACATTGTGTGTGTTACCACACTGCCATATCCTGTGGTCTTGCTGCAGTGCCACATCCTGGTGACACACAGATGCCTAGAACAGAAACAGGATACAGCATGTGAGAACACATTCATGCAGCACTTCACCTGTGGGGGGAGAGAGTGGTAAATCTGGCAATGAATGTGTTGCCAAGACTGTGGCCAATAATAGCATTGTGCAGTAACTCACAGCACTTGTGTTTAATGCTGTGGAAGTTGTTTATATAACTATCAAAGGCTGTTGTTATTGTCGTCAGTGTATGCTGCATTTCTGCCTTCATAGATGCCTGTAAGGCATTCTATGATGGATCCAAAGTTGTGTTTGAGGCTAATAAGGGAGTTCAACAGTCATGGGACACCACCTTTCTCTGCAACAGTGTCCTCCTTCTGTTGCACACTTTAGTAATGGCAGGGGACCATCACATTGTCTTCCAGTATTTGGAGGACAGTGTCTGGGTTCTGTTGGCTCTGGCTAGCACCATGCATTCATGTACCTGTTTGTACAGTGCCTATGTTATGATTTGATGGTCATGCAGCTATTTCCCATTGCCATGGGTGCAATGAAGTCATCCACCCCTGTTTTCATGGCTGCAAAGTCAGCTTTAGAGAGGTTATGCAAGGTGGTTACCTTTGTGGGGGGGGGTGTGGCTGACATGTTGAGCTCCATGTTGATTACAGCCTGTGTGGATCTCACAATGCAGGGATTGACAACTGTGGATGAGCAACAATCCCATATTTAAGTAGTCAACACAGGTCAAGGTTGTTGCATCCTCTAACGGGGGTCAGTATGAGCCAGTCCAGGGCATTGGAAATGAATCCCAGGAAGTGTTGGGCCACTGTACTGGTGCTTGGCTACTTTCCCCAGGTAATGGTGGGGTAGTTGAAGTCTCATACTATGTCAGTGTTGCGTTGGACCATCATAGATGGCAGGGTGTTGAGGAATGTGCATTAACAGTCTAGGGACATAGATGTGGACCCATAGCAGGCTATGGTCTGGATTGCACTATTACCCCAAAGCAGTTGTACTGGAAATATTCCCAATGCATTCTGCTGGGATACTAGTCTGGAGGTGTTCCTGTCCATAATGAATATGGAGACAACACCACCTGTCGAGGTGTGTTGTGGTCCATGTTTGGGGGCTGACAGCTGTGGAATGTGTTATAGCCTGATACTGCAGGGCTGCTGTATGCTGCTTTGAACCACCTCTCCATTACAGCAGACATGTTAATGTCCTCCACTCCGAGTTATTTGAGTGACCGCATCCTGACAGATGTCTACCGTTGAGCAGCATGACCCTCAGATTGCATACATGTCTAGCTGTTATGGTGGTAATTACATTAGGAACACTGCCTAATAAGGCATCATAGGGGTGTCAAGACACTTAGGCAGTACCTGGAAACCCAGCACTGACAGATGTAAGACATCTCTGGCAAGTCATTGGGTTCCGTCAGTCATGTCATCCCAACCAGAGAGGTACTGGATCCCCTAAGAATGACACAAAACATGTAAGCCAATGTTGCAATCAGTCCTCTGTTGATAGTTCAGCAGCATCATTCTGGGTGACGGTGGTACACTGCTCAAGGCTACTGTCACACCTGCCTGGACCACATAATCAGAGAGTTCAACCATGTCTCGTGTCATGTTGTCCAGGGAGGTGTGTCCCAAGTCATTCACACCCACATGGATACAGAGTGATACTCATTGTTGTGGAGTGCCATGCCTGACTGTGTCATGTGTTGGATGCTGGCATGTGATATATATGTTTAGCTGTTACCTGCTCCATATTCAACTTAGTGAGTGGTATTTATGTGTGCCTTAGTATTGAGTTACCCATGATCACTGTATTGTGCAAGGTGGTTAGCCTTAGGAGCTCAGGTTGAGGGACACACTGTGTAGGTTAATATGTGTTCCTTGGCATGTGCCATGTCATGGTGTCTGAGTGGGTGTCTGTCTTGCTGGTCTGTACTGTTTGGGTAAATGTCCATTGAGTGCCTCTGCGAAGGTGGGTGTGTGGCTTTTCACTGTATGTCATGGCTGTCAAAGTGGGTGTCATTGTAAGCTATGTGTTCCACATGGTGTGGTACAGGTGTTGATCCTGTCATCTTGACCTGCTAGTCCAGTATTTGCCGGAGAGTGCATATGTCCATATTGGCTGATATATGGGTAACTCTCACAGGTCTGAGTGTTTGAATTTTAGAGGGGAGGGTTGTCTGTGTACATGAGGCAGTTGCAATAGTGCCTCAGAATGGACAAGTGCACCAGGTTAATGGGTGAAAGCACAGACAACTGCCCTTCAATCATGCCTGGAGGGGTGGACATGTCTAGTTAGTACTGGAGCTACTTCTGTGATGAACGAGTACTGCTGACAGCTCCCAGGTGTGCCACACTTCTTTATACAATAGCCTGGTGAAGCGTCAATCCATAATGCTATTTGAAGTGCAAGACAGAAAGAACTAGCATGATGTAAGGGTGGAAATGAAGGGAGAGTTTCTGCCACCTGTAATACTTTACCTCAGATGTGCAGTTAGCAGCTTTGGCCATGTGAAAATTCATTAAGCTGTGTAGCACATATGGTAACTGTGCAACACTATAGTAGACATAACTAGATAGGCAGGAGTTCTAATTCCAATACTGGCAAGTGAGTGTGTATGTGTGTGTGAATCATGTACTCTCTGGCTTATACCATTTTTGACTTGTGTACTACCCTGCACACCTCCCCTCATCCCAATCTACTAGTTGTGTTGATGTCATCCACCTTAGAAGTACCTTTGGACTTGGGGAAAATGTATAAGTTGTGTGGCACATCTGATAACTGTGTAGCATTATAGTATAATAACTAGATAGGCAGGAGTTTTAATCCCCCTACTGGCAACTGTGTGTGTGTGTGTGTGTGTGTGTGTGTGTGTGTGTGTATGTGTGTGTGTGTGTGTGTGTGTGTGAGAGAGAGAGAGAGTCATACAGTGTGTGGGTTACACCATTTTTGACCTGTGTACTACCCTTTACACTTCCCATCATTCCAATTTAGTAGTCCTGTTGAAGTCATCCACCTTAGAAGTACCTTTGGACTAGGTGGAAATGTATAAGCTCTGTGTCTAACTGCATAGCACTGTAGTAGCAATAACTAAATAGCCAGGAGTTCTAATTCCCCTACTGCCAACTGTTTGGATGTTTGTGTGTGTTTCAGGGAGAATCATGTAGTGTGTGGGTTACACCATTTTTGACCTGTGTACTACCCTTTACACTTCCCCTCACTCCAATTTAATAGTCTTGTTGATGTCATCCACCTTAGAAGTTCCATTGGACTAGGTGGAAATGTATAAGCTCTGTGGCATGTCTAACAACTGTATAGCACTATAGTAAAATATCTAGATAGGCAGGAGTTCTAATCCCAATATTTTCAACTGTGTGTGTGTGTGTGTGTGTGTGTGTGTGTGTGTGTGTGTGTGTGTGTGTGTGTGTGTGTGTGTGTGTGCATGTGTGAGGATTATATCTTGTGTGGCTTATACCATTTTGATGTGTGTACCATACACAGCTGGTGACCACCTACCACTGCCATTACTTTATATAGTGTGGTAACAGCATCTGCCTCACATGCAGCAAGTTAAACCATTGTACAGTCCTCTGTACAGTTGTAGCTGGAATATCCAGATGTTTGCAACGTATACGTGCTCGGAAGTGGTTTGTGTCCCTTACCAATGCCTATGTATGTCATACTGTAGCTAAATAGGCCACAGTGAGTGTACTGACACATATGGCAGTATGAGGTATCATACCTGACTGAAACATCATGCTGATATGAAGTCTGCCACCCTCACAGGTGGTCATCCTTGTAGGTGCAATACACAAGTCCAGATGCTTGGTTTTACAAGTGAACTGTTCATGTCATGGGTCACAATAAAGGCTAGAAGAGGTGTGGACTGACATATTGTAGTCCTAATTTGTATGTAACAGGAACACCTTGCATCTTAATAGGGATGTGTACACAATTTATATACACTGTATACCACTAATGTGTCACACATATCCCTACCTTAGGCCGTTTGTCCAGCCTATTTTGCTGGCCTCTGTACAGACATCTTGGCACTGACAAGTTGTGAGGTATGCTGCAGGAATGTTGAATTCATATCAGATAGGCCCCAGTGGTGAACACTGTGATGCAATGCAGTTAACCCCACCACACGTGAACATGCACATAAAGAAATATAGCTATTACATAAAGTAATATAGCTATAACTGATAGTTGTGTGTATGGTAAATTGCATGCCCTTCATATTCCTGGGGTATTGCCAGGCAACATCAAAACAATGTCATACTCACCAGCTTCAAGCTGCTGACTCATATACAGAACAGACCATCTTGTGTTCTTCGTCCAAATAACAGGGCATAATGTTCGATCATATATTGGGTGATGATGTCAATTTTCCCAACAGAGAATGATGGTAGACAAGCCCGCTGCATGTTACCTGAAAGACATAAACAGGAAAAAGGTCACAGGACCTCATGTGGTTGTCAAATTGCACATCAACAGTGGATATTACTTGCAAATAATCCAAACTACACCACAACCCTCCAATCTGTCATGGCTATAGCAGTTTGCATTACACTCCTGGCTCTGAGCTGTCTTATTCCCCCCAATGTTGGACACTTAATTGCATAATCCTCTATTTTCCATTCATTTCTGTGTAGAGGGTTGACAGTGGCCATCTTCCATGTGAATGGTGTGTGGATGGTGGCAGGTCTTTGACTGTGATATGTGATGGAGCTGTGAGCACATCCATGAGTTCATGTAGGAGGCAGCCAGTGATGTTATTATGCCCCATGGAGATTTGCTGTTGTTGCCATCAGTAGGCAATATATACATGCTCACCATTGCTGAGGGGAGGAGTGTGGTTGATGTGCCTATCCCCCTATACAACTGGTGTGTACAGTGTAGTAATGTTCCCACCTAACCTGTCTGATGCAGGTTGCCTATATCCATGGCATGTGTGCATGAGGTGTTCTTTATCCCCAGGACAGGGTGAATTGTGTTGCTTCCTCTGAGACTGACAACATATGTGGAGACACTGCTGCAATTGTCCTTGGTGGTGTGAATATGTCTGATTTGTAGTCATAGTCAACTTTACAGGAAGTCACTTGTGAACTTACATGCTTGCTCAGATAGAGGTGGACTTCCTTCCAAGTTGTTGCCTGCACCTATGTGTCTCTATACAGCCTATACAGCAAACTATTATGTGGTTTGTGTATTGCTGCTGTCCACCAAAGGAGATTAATTTACTTTGGTGGAGGCCGGTCATACAGGTCAGGTACTTTGGTGGAGGCCGGTCATACAGGTCAGGTACTGCTAAGTCCATATAGCTACAGTGAATATATAGGTTACACCCTCCTCTTACAATGCCTGTTATTTGTGCAATTGAAACATGACACCACAATTACTCATTTCAAAACAATTTCCACCTTTAATGTGACCTATAGCCAGTACAATTAAATTGAAAATATAACAATCTGGTCTGTGAAAACATATGGAAATAATCAGTACAATAAGCCAGTTAAATAAGTGTGCACACCCTTAAAATGATATATTGTGTATGTACCTCTTGAGATGGTTACAGCATTCATTCATCTTGGTTTGGACTCTAACATCATGGCACATCTTCACTTGGCAGTAGTTGCTCACCTTCCTAGAAACACCTTTGATTGTTTTTCAGTGGGATTGTACAGGTTAGGGGTTACATTCAAGATGAGAAACATTATGACATTATTTTCTGTGGTCTCATTGTCATACAGCACACAAACCTGGCATTCCATCAGGGGTGTGTACACTTGTGATATCCACTGTATATAGGTGTTGATATAGCTGTTAGTGGAAGGCATGGACAGAGGGTCATAACACAGTTGGACACTTCTCTGATTACTACCTGACAATCATGCCTACTCTAGTACCCATATCAGTGACAGGGCAATGCAACAACCAATAACTGTACACATTTATGTCT
>NC_056733.1:1312292126-1312339626 GCF_019279795.1 Protopterus annectens
GACATGTCAGGGAAGAGGACATAGATATGAGTCATGAGCCTGTACATTCTGAGGTGAACTGTACATGTGAGAGGCCTGTGTATGTCTGGTCATTGTTAACAGACTGTCATGACTGTGTACACATGTTATGTGTACATGTTATTTGGGCTGTATATGGAGGGGGTGGAATTAAGTGTTATGGCTCCTTCTTTATCCGACTGTGCATGCTGCTCCAGTTTCTGCTGATCTATTGGCTGTATGTGTTTGTAGGTCAGGATTCAGACTACACTGAGAATTGGGACTGTATTTGTAGGGCTAGTGTGCGAGTGGTAAACAATGATGTATTTGTTCACACAGTCCATATACTCTACTGTTCACTTGACTTACCAGTATGTGACTGACTGTGGTGATATTGGTTGTGGGTATGCATTTTCACACTGGTGTCTATTTCTCAGTGCTGTTACATCCCTTTAGTGCCTAATATATATATATATATATATATATATATATATATATATATATATATATATATATATATGAGTTGATGCCTAGCTTAGTGAGTGTTTATGATTCCTGAGTGGGGAATGTTATCAAAGGGTTTGGCCATATCAAGGGAGGCTGTATGTGCCACCTTGCCTTCATCCACAGCTCAGGTGACTGACTGCAAGAAGTTGACCAGGTTGATTGAGCAGGTATGACCTACTCTTCACAAAAGTAAACTGTGTGGGTTCCTGAGTCTGCAGACTCCCATTTCCCTGTTTATTAGGTGCATGATGATGTATTCCATTCCTTATGGTTGTCTTTACTATGTGCTCCAATTCTGTTTTCAAAGCTAATTTTGTAGTATTTGATGAGGGATCTCAACTTTTAATTGAGGCTGATAAGGGTTTTTTTCCAGTCTTGGGACTTCACCTTATTCCATATCAGTTCCCTCCTTCTGTTGTACAGTTTCTTTATGGCTGGGGATCACCAGATTGGCTTCCTTTTTTGAAGGTGGGGGTCCTGGTTCTATTGGGTATGGCAGTAACCATGCATTTGTGTAAGTGTTCATAGTGCATTGTTGTTTGCTTCAGCAGTCATGCAACTAGTCTCTGTTTGCATGACTGCCATGAGGTTAGCCACCTCTGTTTTTAGGAGGCCATAGTTAGCTTTGGAAAGACATTTAATGGTGGTTACCTGTGCAGGAGGGGGTGGGAAGCCTGTGGATTTCAAAAGGTGATTAATTTGTGTTCAGATTTAACTAGGAAGGAGTTGACTATTGGTGTACAGCAACAGTCACCCATGTTATCGAGGACCAGGTGGATGTGATGGGCATGTGCATCAGTACATGAGTAGCTTTCCCAGTTAATGGTGGTGTCACTGAAGTCAACCAGTATGAGAGTGTTAGGTTGGATACTAATATTCTCCAGGGTGTTTAATGCTTTCAGAGCTATAGTTGCTGCACATAACCTGTACACATTTCAATTCATACAATACCAGAGTAAACACAACCAGTCAAGGGTTTTGAATTTTATTGACAGGCAGTTACAGTTTTATTTATATATAACCTATATGAGACTATTACTGTAATATTGTCTGGTTTATTCAGTACAAACCACACCCATTTTTAATATTGCCAGGTGACATTCTACTCCTTTATATTTATTTGGTATGAATACTACAAGCTAGTTTGTTACTCGCCAGCCTCGCGATGCAGCCTTTGCAACCTGATTGCATGGGCTTCCTGGTTCACAGCCCACTCAGCTGGAGCTGTAAAGAAGATAGAGGTACATTTATGCATACCTATCAATCATGTACACAGGTTGGACTTTGTTAAACAGTTATTGATATGAATACTTACACATGTCTGGGACATCACTCCTCTGCCGTGCATCTTGGACCCACTGGTGCAAGAGCCCCCTCTTCCTCTGCTTCAAGTCAGCATAATGGTGCTGGACCTGCTCACCAGTCTGAGGGATGTCAGTGGCACTGGTGAGATCACGGACGAGACTCTCCCAGGACTCTGCTTTGTATTGGGACCCCTGGTACTGGTCCTGCAGCAGTCTCACGTCATGGTTTTTAACAAGGAGTCCTACCATGACCTTGGGCTGTTGTATGCCCAAGGGCTACGCCAAAAAGCACATACTATCTCCAACACCTGCCAGTCTGCCTACAGTGGGGAGCTACAACCAGTTATGAGCTGTATTCCTGCCTGCAATGTTTAAATATGTCCGATTTCCCACCCTTTGCCATGATTGGATGGTTTTGAATATGCTACGGGCAAACCTGCTTAGCTAAGGTTGGAAGTGCTTAAAGGGGGAGGTTCAGCACTGCTTACCAATGGGCAAATCCACTTAGCTGGCTCCTCATTGCTTACCATTTATATTTAAGCAATGCTCACACCCCGTAAGCATAGGTGTGCAATGCTTAGCATTGCTTAAGTTTTATTTTATAGACTATCAGCTGTATGGGATTGATTCATCATTCCTGACATATTAAAATGTTGTTTACCTTCGTTGACATCCCCCTATGTGATTTCATTACATTTATTCTTGTGTGACTATACTGTATGGGGCACTTGTGTTTATATGGGGGTTTCATAACTTTATTACACTGACACCTCACATCTGGACCTATTACACTACTCTGGTTAACAAATATGTTATTTACAACCTAATTATAAAAAATAAAATTATGTACTGCTTTCACATTTAAAATGCAAATTGGCTTTAGTGAGATCAAACAAGGAGCAACTATTTGCAAAGTGAGCACTCTAACCACTTCGCTATTTCCGCATTGCTACTTTTTGAAGTTTATTCCTATTTAGCTCCTTGTGATGTGTAAGCTAGGCTGAGCAGAGCTGTGCAATGGGCACATATGCTCAGCTAAGCTTAAACTTTAGTGCGGACTGAAAAAAAAAAATTAAACAGATGTGTTTTAATTTTTTAATGTAGGGGTATGCACATTGCTTTCTGCAACATTAACTGTGGGAGGCTATGCTTTTCAAATGGTGATGACATGACAGGCTTTGCATTTGAGAGGTATGCTCCACAGACAGTAACAGTGTCCGCCATACCTCTCAACTGTACAGATTTTCACAGAATGTCCAGATTTTTGCCTTATATTTTTGGTCCATTTTTCATACAATTGTGGCTTTCTGACACATTAGTATCAAAGCATTAAAGACTGCAGTTGGAAAATAATGACAGATATTTGAGTTTTACACTTCATACCCTTTGGAAAATTCATGCTAATGCAATGCCTGTCATTCTATTGACTTTATAAGTTTGTGAGAGCAGTGGTTCACATTTGTCCCTTGTTTTTTTATGGCTTTGTCCAGATTTCTTATGAGGTTGAGAGGTAATGGTGTTCGCAGACACTCTCACTCACTTTACATTGCCATATGGCAATTATGGAGTGCAGGGAGCATGTGTATAGTGAGAGCACTGCTCTCAGACACACCCCCTGCGCTCATACACAGAACCATGTCCATATTAGAGCACAGCAGTACACCTTCATGAATATGCATGGCACACTGCCATGCTGCATGGGAATGGTCCTTTCTGTGCAAGAATAAGCTATTCTTGCACGGAAGTTTGCTGAATCCCAGGGTTCATTATCAGTGAATTTGCATGTCTCTGAATTGTTGTTAGATGCTGCAGCTACATGATGTAAGTATAAGAAACCCCCCAGTCAATCCCCCATTCACACAAGTATGCATTCAGAGCAAGCACACACACACACACACACACACACACACACACACACACACACACACACACACACACACACACACACACACACACACCCAACAGCTCTTGTACCTATCATTGAGTTGTATGCCCTTTTCCCACATCTCCTTTTGCATGTCATATCCCAGGTATCATCCTGTATTTGTGATCCTAAAGATTTAATAATGTAAACTCTGTACTGTTCTAAATTGCATATCACTGCTTTTATGCATGTAACCTCATTATGCCCATGTTAAACTTGCATTCTTGTAATACTTTGTGGAGCTTTTCTCCCCGGGCCTCCACTGAAAATGAGTTTTTGACCCAGTGGACTTTCCCAGTAAACAAATGTCAATAAATAAATAAACAAATAAAATATCTAGTGGTTCCCCACACTCTCCTGATCCCTGTGCTAGTTTAGGTGTCATTAAGGCACAGATGCAGTATCATTGGTTGCTGGTCGTCCTTCCACCCCCAGTCCCCATACTACTTTCAATTCTGATAGATGAACTGGCCTCTACTGGGAAGGGGTGCGGATGGCCATGTTGATCTGCATGTTCAAGTAATTTCATGAATCCCTTAGCATGTAGATGCCTTTCAAGAAGTGGTTCTGGGAAAGAGAGCACACAATAATTATTATACCCCCTGGACTACCTCATTAGCATAAAGCACAGCTACAAAGTCAATTCTACATGGTGCTTGAAGCCTTCATGTTAGAGTAGTAACCTTTATAAATACCTCCAGAGTTTCTTTTGTTGTCCTGCAATTAAGACACTAACAGGGATACAAATATTAGAAAGACTAACAAAAGAAAATGAATTGGCAGACTGTAATCTGAATATATGAACTTGTTTAAAGGCACTGGGTGGTTAAAAAGTGTCAAGTCAAGTTGCAGATAGGCCCAAATGTTACTGAAGTTATCCAGCCAGATAGAAGAATGACTGAGAATCGACAGAAGTTAAAAAGGTAAACAGAGTAAGGTTGGCATCTGGTCCTACGTCTGAGTTCACACCTACATTTCACTGTAAAATCTAAGAAGATTGGTGAGGTGAGAATAAATATTGACATTAGCTTCACAAAAAAAAAGGCAGTAAACAGAGAAATAGAGAGAGAGATCTTTTACACTTGTAGTGGATGATACAGCAAGTTGGTGGCTAACTACAGCAATTAAAAATATTGATAGAGATAGATACACCTATCTCTATCTATCTATCTATCTATCTATCTATCTATCTATCTATCTACATCTATAAAGATAGATAGATAGATAGATAGATTTACCAGGATAGTGCACTGATCTGTAATGATGAAGTTCATACTCACATGGCAAAATGCTATAAGTATGCTCTATTTTTTTCTCTTCTCTCATGTACTGTTTTGTATTGTGGAGCTTTTCTCCCAGGGCCTCCGTTGAAAATGGACCTGTGTTCAATCGGACTTTCCCAGTAAACAAATGTAAAATAAATAATAAATAAATAAAAGAAAAGAAACACAGCAGACTCCTCCAGCAGATCGCAACTGAAATGAATGGACTAGAAACAGCACAGCTGAATAAACAAGTATAATTTCAGTAATAAGTGCTTTCACATCATCAAAATACAGAACACAGGAAGCAAATCTGTTTAAATATACCTCTCAAAAGATATTTAACCAATAAAAACCCTTATCTAGAACAAGTGTAGCATCATTTAAAGTGACAGTGCATATATCTATATATGTATAATATATATGTATATATATATATATATATATATATATATATATATATATATATATATATATATATATATGGGTTACCTTCAGAACATCGACAGCTCATTTCACTGACAAGCAAATTAGCAAGACCATTTCACTGAAACCTCATTTCACTGACAAACCATTTCATCAACAGTGATATATGACCTTTTCCCCACTGTAGTGCAACCCTGGAGTTAGAATATATAGTAAGGGGAGGTGTGGGGGGCACAGCCCCCCTCATTGGGGGCTATGGGGGGCAAAGCCCCCCACATACTTTGGTTGTATATTGTTTTCTGCAAAACAGTTATTCATTGCACTTGTAATTATCCATCTCTATAGCTTAAACGTTTATAATATGTGGGGGGCTGTGCCCCCCATACTATATATTCTAACTTCAGGGTCGCACTACAATGGGGAAAAGGTCATATATCACTGTCGATGAAATGAGTTGTCAGTGAAATGAACATTCATTGAAATGGTCTTGCTGATTTGCTTGTCCGCGAAATGAGCTGTCGATGAAATGAAGGTAACCTGTATATATATTTGTGTGTATGTGCACGTATATATATATATATATATATATATATATATATATATATATATATGAAGTACAAATACAGATACATATAAAACAAGTCACAAAAGACATAAAACTTGACAGTATGTAGATGACTCGTATAATAAATCCAACATCTTACTTGCATAAAAGAATAAATCCATTGTAACAACCCCCCACCCTTATCTGGTTTCATAAAACAAATCTCCTTGTTGCCTGTAATATGGACCAGCAATTCTCTTTCTTCAGATGTTAATTTGTCTTTTACTTTACTACTGTTCTTCAAGAAACATCTGAATTTACTCTCACAAACTCTCTTGAAAACAAAAATCATAGGGCAACAAGGTGGTACAAATGTACTCTTCCTTTTCAAAACCAACGGACTACTGGTGAGGGGGATGAGAACTAAAAAAACATGTAAGGTTAAACTTTCTGACAAACAGTTTAAAAAACAATGACACTTGAACTATATTCTGGTTAAAGACAGGCACAAACTTAAACCCTTTTTTAAAAAAGCAAAATGTGTGCTATCCAGTTCAAGGTAACTATAATTAAACATTTTGAAGCCATCATTCATAACAAATTTGCAACAACCATTGTTGTTCTTTAAACAGTCAGTAAAAAAAGTCCCATTTAATGTTTCTTCTTATTGTTCCTCCTTTTTCTAGCCCATTTTGATTGCTTGGGAAAATTCAATTGCTGATTCCTAAAAGGGAGACTCCGGAGAACAAATCTATTGGAGGCCTCAGGCTCTCCATAGGTTAATAGGTTCATAGGTGTGTACTAGGCTAATGGCCTAGCCCATAGGATTACCTTGGCATTGTGCCATCCAACCTTAGTTCCCAGTGCGTTTGTCAAGTAGAGCCACTGGAGTGATACCCGGGGTGAATTTTCTATTTCTCATTCACTCATCAGGATTTCTCTTGAATAGGGCCAGTGAGGTGCTCTGTTTGACATGTATGAGAAGTCTATTCCATAGCATGAGCAGTCTCTTGGTTATGAACCTGTCCCTCCAGCATGTTCTGTTGATTGTGGTAATGAGGTTGAGGTCTCTAGAGCATGTAGTGCAGAGTGATTGGGATTTCTTTAGATGTAGCATTTCTAACAGAGCTGGGTCAGACAGGGCTTTGTAAGTCAAGTAGAGATTGCCTCTAAGTAGGCAATATGAGGCAGAGAATAATTGGAGTTTTTTGAGTTTGTCCATATAGGACTGGTGTTTAAAGCCTAGGATCCTCTTTGTGAGGTACTTTTGCAGCCTCTTCAGTTTTTACATGTGTCTAGTGAGGTACATGCCAAAGGGGACATTGTACTAGATGATTGGCCTTATGAGGGAAGAGTAGAGGGAGACAATGACCTCTTTCTTCCTGGATGCAAAACCCTTAATAATGAGAGGTGCCACATAGAAGGACTTTATGACCACAGTGGCAATGTGGTGGTCAAAAGAGAAATGATGGGCAAGTGTATTGGTACATGAGTAGTTTCCCCCAGTTAATGGAGGGGTAGTTGAAGTTGCCCAGTATGAAAGTGTTAGGTTGGACCCTAATATCCTCCAGGGTGCTTAGGAACATGGAGTGTGAATCTTGGGACATGGTTGGGACCTATTGCAGGCTACGACCTGAATCGCTGTCTTACCCAATGTTAGCTGCTCCTGAAGCATCTCTGATGCATTATGTTGGGCTACCAGTCTCGAGGTGTGTGAATCCTTTATGAATATGGAAATACCACCACCTTTGGAGCTTCGGTCAAAGTTCTGGGGCCAGAAGGTATGGAATGAGTGATATCCTTTTATTGCAGGGGTGCTTTCTGCTGCCTTGAACCAAGTCTCTGTTACAGCACAAATTGTCGATGTTCTCCAGTGCCAAAACTGTCTGGTACCTCAGTGTCATTTGTAATGAAAGGGCTAAGGTCTAGATTAAAAGCATGTTCCTGTTGCCTTTCATTATAAGAAGTAAGCCCCTTGTTTTGATGGTACTGCTTAGGTTTGAGATAAGCACAATTTTCATCGTACTCTTGTTTATCCCTAAGTATTTTTTCTGTTTCCTTTTTTATTCTTTTTTACAAGATTGTCATCCTTATAAAACCTTATAAGACCTTATAAAAAAATTAAAATACTCTTGTTTGTACACTGAAAAATATGGATCAGCCTCATTATTGTGTAATTGCAGTACTTCATTCTCCAAAACGGTGGGGGGAGGAAATGGTTTACTTAATCCTACAGGCAACAGTGTTTCTTGCTGCTGTACACAGGGCTTATTTGTACGTGCAAACCCTTTTGATAATGGCTCCCACTTCGACCTTAAAGCCTGGCTTTCCAACCCTGACTTCATAATACAGCAACCTACAGGTAAAGGTTCTCTTATTTAATAAATTAGGTTGTTTGAACAGAATCTTATTAAATATAGAAATTTACAGCTTGACAATATGTACTTAAATGAGTGTGTTAAATATAAAAAAGTACCCAGAGGCTTAAAATTTTGGAAGCTTCCAGCTGGTTTATTACCTAATTCTTCTTTACACTGTGAACATATTGATCTGTTTGACCATACAGGAATTGTGTTAGCTAACTTTCTTATTACAGACAGTAAGCATACAATCCAGTTTTTGGAGAATGAAGTACTGCAATTACACAATAACATTGAGACTGATCCATCTTTTTCAGTGTACAAACAAGAATATTTTAAAATTTTAAGATACTTTAATTCTACAACAGTAAAGACAATCATATTCCACTTATGATGTTCTCAGAAACTCAGGGAGTGTTGACATTGTTAAGGTTAGTTGTATTGGTTCTCTGAAGACAGGAGGTGGAACAGTCCATGTGCAGGATGATACTTGTCCATTATCAGTTTCATGACCCTGCCATAGCACCTGAAAGTGTAAAGCTCCTGTAAGGATTGAAGGTTTGATCCTGTGATTTTCCTAGTCTGCTTTGCAGCCTTCTCTAATGCCTTGTGATCTGCATATGTGCAGTTTCCATACCAGACTGTGATCTTCTTAGTATGCTTTCGATTGTGGCTCTGTAGAAGGTCATGAGGATGTGGGAGGGGAGGTTTGCTTTGTGTAGTCTCCTGAGGAAGTGGACACATTGTTGGCTCTCTTTACAAGACTGGAAGTGTTTGTTGTCCAGCTTAAATCATCTGAGATATGCACCCCTAGGAATTTGGTGCTTTTTACCCTTTCCACTGCCATACCATTGATGGTGATGGGTGCATGGGAGCCTTGCTTCCTCCTGAAGTCAACACTAATTTATTTTGTTGTCAGTGGTAGTGGTCACATAATGTTGTCCTTCACTGGAATTGAAAAATCAAGTCCAGGAGCTAACTGAAATGTGTATTAACCACATGTGCTACATGCAAAGTCTTACCACAACTGTGACACTGAACATATGTGAAGTTATAACACCATATCATTGTGCTGCAATGCAGTTGTTTAAGATAAGTGATGGGAGGCCCCTCCCACTGTAGTTATGTACATTACAAATGTTGTGGATCTAATTCATGCTTGACAGTATACTGACATGGATCTAGGACGTTTGATCGAAAATTCAAACGTCCGAATCCATAACCACCGAACACACTTTAATGAAAGTGCTTTCATCGAAAAAGCGCTTTCGTTAAAGCATGTTAATAAAAAAGAAAAAAAAACACCCCCCTACTTTAATATTCTCCCTCCGAGACCACACTACAGTGGGGAAAAGGGAATTTTCCCTTTCCGCACCATAGTATGGCCTCAGCAACAGGCATACTTATGAGAAAGTGCTTCTTCGGTGAAAAGCACTTTCGAGTAAGTCTGCTCGCCCTTAATGGATTCGGAAGTTTGATCTTTCAATCAAACATCCTAGATCCACTGACACACACACACACTGTTAACATTCAGTCACTGCAGGGTTTTAAACACCTGTCTATGTGACCATATGAATTACAAGATATTGTGTAGACTGAATGCGCCACTCTTATTATAATTGTCAGATAGTGTGTATTTGAAGGCATTACATCATCTTATTGCTACAAGGCATATGTGAGCCTGTAATTTAGTTAAAAGAGTAGTGTGATCTGCCTGTTTGTCACAAAATATTGCATTATGCTAAGTATACCAAAACACATGTGTTGTATAATGCAGTCATCACTGTGACAGTAGTAGCAAAATCATGCAGAATTCATAGATAATCCCTGGTTTGAACTCATTGCTTACTAAGGCAACAAGCTACGGAACATGGTATCATTTCCTCATGCCACAGGAGAAGGCTTACTTACTCCTAAGTTTAGAAAAGGCACATTTTGACAAATGGCATCATGGAGTTGTCTGCACGAAAATAGGCAGAAAGTAGTGAAACAGAAATCTCCAGCTATACGTGTACACATCATATATGTAGATGACACCATTATTACCTAGACGCACATTCACACCCACACCCACACACAGACAAACACCCATGCACACACAGGCACATGCCCATGGACACACACACACACACACACACACACACACACACACACACACACACACACACACACACACACACACACACACATTGAGTCTAAGAAGTAATGTCTGGTTTTGAATTCTAGAGAACATTGCATGGCGGCCAAGTGCCACATGAAATGTTTGCTTACAACTGTGACAGTGCACATTTGAATGGATGACATCACCATTGTTTTAATATGGTGATGTGTCTGCTACAAGGGAATGGACATGGTGGGACAGCCTAATCACACTGCACAGCTACACATTATATATGTAGTTGAAACCATACATACCATGGAAGACACACACACACACACACTCACAGTAGTCACTCACTCACTGCTGGATTCAAAACACATATCTATCTAGAGAACAGCTTATTAACAGTAAACACCACAGGATAAGTCTGATTATAACTATAAAACAGTTCACTTTTAAAAGCATTATCTTATCAGTGTGTTGCTGAAAATGGGCTTTGCCTAGAGATGCTAGAAACTGATAGGAAGCCCTCTCCCAATGTAAATATTTCTCCTAAGTGTAAGTGTACACAATGGATCTTCTGAAAGAGCCATTTCTACATGACAGCACAGATGCATACACACAGTCATACTGTTAAAGCAGTTCTGGATTTCAACCACCTGCCAATCTAGCTGTACAGTATCAATTGCACATGGCACAGGAGAAGTCCAACTTCTACAGTGACAGTGCACTTTTGAAAGGATGACCTCAAAAGTGCATTGCAGAGAAGATGTTTGTGGTAAAAATGGGATAAAGTGATAGGGCACCCTCTCCTATTTTAAAAGTTTCTCCTGAGTGGAGGTGGACACACTATAATTGTTGTAGTTATAATTACCTGAGAATAGACCCACATGCACATAAGTTCAAAGCTGTTGGATTTGAACCATCTACCTATCTTGCTGCACAGTCTAGAGAACACATGGTCAACTGCACATGTTACAGGAGAAGTCTGACTTCCACATTGACAGAGAGTGCACTTTTGAAAGAATGACCTCATCAGTGAATTGCAGAGAAGATGGTTGTAGTAAAACTTATGGGGGAGCTCTCTCTCACTTTAAATGTTTTGCCAGAGTGGATGTATACATATTAGATGTGTGGGTGAATCCAATCCTATGTAGCAGTACAGACAGACACACACAAACACACACTCACTCATGATCTTCAGTCAGTGCTGTATTCGATTACCTACCTATCTGTTTACCCAATCTAGAGGACTCGGTATCAACTGCAAGCACCATGGGAAACGTCTGACATTAAAAGTGTGATAATGCATATTTGTAAGCATTATCCCATCAGTGTATTGGAGAAGCTAGTGTGCATCACAGGTTTGGGTGAAAAGGCATGTGTATTGACAGGCAGAAGTAACAGCAATGTGCTGATCACAAGTAATTGCATACTGTTCAAATAACCTATCTATTCTGTCATTCATATACATCATGGTAGTGTGAGTGGCTTGTACCTGTTTTACAGTACGAGGTTTTGATGACTGTCGCACTTATGAAGCAACAGATTGACAAACAAGCATTCATGAGTGTTCAGCTCATGATGATTGTATACAAACACTAATCATTTTTGTGTCATTTTCAATTGTACGTCCTCGTGCTTGTAAAATGTGTAGTGTAAATACAAGTAGACAGGTCAAAAATATGACAGTGCACTGCTTAGTAACACTGATGAGGTATGTGTGAAAAGGTCCCACACACCTTTGTACATCATTAACAGGTATACGTGTTGGGGTACAGACAATAACTTTACAGAATGAAGTGTGCAGTCAACATCACAATGAAATCCACATCTTTTAACTACAACAGTCCATTACAACAAACCAAAGTAATATAAACCACTTACATTACATTTGTCTAAATCACCTCCTGAACTACACAACTGACAGGCTCATTTGTGCATTTGATGACAAAGTATGTGCACGTGCGTAATTATATCTTGGGATGCTGAACTGAGAATGGGAATTAGCAGTAGTCTGTGGTATCCCATGCCGACCTTTGAACCAATAAGGAGTACAGACATAAAAACAGGTCTGATTCTGATCAAATTCAGAACAGATAAGTCTTGTCTTAATCCTTTATGTGCCATGATCTACACATTTTTTCATGATACTTTCAGTGGTTTACTCATTATATAGGTGATACAGGTGTATAATTACATGGCCCTCATATGCATACTTCCTAGTATAGGAAATCTGGACAAAGGCTGACAAAATGGGGGGAAAAGGCCCAAAAATAGGGACAGATTTTAAATATTGCTCTTAGAAACTTAGAAAGTTGAGAGAATAACAGGGTTTGTTTTAATATACATTTTCTGAAGGATTTGAAGTCTGAAACTCAAATGTATGTCATTATTTGGTGACTTAATTTCTCAAATCATCCCAGTGATTTGTCAGATAACCACAAATTCTATGAGGAACAGACCAAAAATAAGAAGCAAAAATCTGGACATTCTGTGAAAATGCTCGTATGTGGTGACTATTCATTAATTTGAGGCATGTTTTAATTCTTGTTAAACGATTTTATGTATATGTCTATGTGTATGTATAATATGATTGATTAATACAGTCAATACATGTATGACACACATGTCATACATGCGTGTCATACATGTATAACACGTGTCATAATTAATATACTTCAGAACATGCTTTGAAATTAAACCACATTGACCCTATGACCTTATGTGCATATCAGCAATATTGTCCAAATGTACCTTTTAAACTATGCCTGTAAACAGATAAAGCCCTGATTGCAACTAATGTCCTGGAGTTATTTCTTGGAAGATATGAGCATTTTGTGAGTGATTATGATACACATGAGGGGCCAAGCATGTTAATGCTGGTGGAAACCCCATTGTATGGAAACACTATTAAGTGTGGAAGTTGGTGGGTAGCATACTTCATAAGACCAATTACAACTGCAGCATCCCATATGGTGGACATTCAGCTCTGCAGCCTGTTCAAGAGATGATATTAACTGCCTTCTCATAGTGCAATCAGCCTGTCTTTCCATAGCACAGCTAAGCTAAGCACAGTAGCAGGAAGGGCATTTGACTAATGTGACCAAAGGCCAAGACTAACAATATTTTGCCGTAAGCTGTGTACTGCCATTTCCCATAAGTTAAAGTTGCTGCTCAGCTCCAGACTTAACACAAATGCTGAGGAAAAAGATTTATGTACAGTTTTTAAATAACGCTCTTACAAACTTAAAAGTTGCTAGAATAATAGGTTTTCAGTTAGTATACAAATATAAAACTCCATGCCAACCACAAAAATTCCCCGGGTTTTTATTGTAAATTAAAACAGTACCACCAGACAGTAAGCGCTTTCGTCCTAAATACAGACTTCTTCAGACCATATAAATTAAAACACCTTCAAGTATATATACCCCTGCAAATCACATGACAATTAATCAATTAAGGTAAATGAAATTGAATTAAGTGAATATCACTCATCCTATAAAATATTTTATAGTATGAATCTATACTTTGCAACTATAAATTCCAAAATATTATTTATCATATGCATTCATCTTTAACACACTACTAATACTAATAACATAATTTAGCCCCAGCCAAGATGAAGCCTTCATGGTCAGCTTACTACAGTTGAAGATAATCAACATGGTCCTTTATATGTCATGACATATAATGTGGATAGTGTACCACTTGTGAATATTATAAATAAAATTTGGGAACTGATAACTAATAATAAGGAAGTTTATGAAATGCTTGGAGCAAAACCCAGAATTGTGTACAGACGGGGGAGTTCCTTTAAAACATCTTTTTGATAATATGTCGACTAGTAAAAATAAGACAATGGCAGGATGTCAAAATGCAGGGCTTGTAAGCAGTGCTATATGATCTTGCAAGGTGTGAAGTTAAGATCAATAATATGGTTATCAAGTCTAGGAGACATTACAATTGTCACACTGAGGGGGTTGTTTATGTTGCCCTCTGTAGATTATGCCCAGCTTTTTATGTGGGCAAAACAGACAGGAAGCTGAAACAATGGATGTTAAGTTGTCTATCTCGCCTTCATTCTTGCTGGATGGGTTCGGAGCCGACCTCGGCTCCGACTCGGCCATTCTAAAAGCTCGAGAGTTGGTTCCACCGGCTCGAGGCTCCCCTTATATCCCACAATGCTAGGCGTGAGTTACCTCAGATCTCGTTTGCCGCTACAGCGATCGAGGTGTTGGTTTTCTACCGGTTCTTGGTAAGTGACTTTTCTTGTAAAGTTAGTGTATTAAAACCCCTTTAATTTTAATATTTATACTTATTTCCCTTAGTTTAAAGGAATTCTTATCCCCTTTCTTAAAAATTCCTGTTTTTTTCCCACAAGAACTTTAAGTTCTTCCCTTGGGCCTACAGGCCTTTTTCTTTCCCTAGTGGAGTGTGTGTGTTATATTTTCTTAATTTAAAAAACCTAGCTAGTTGTTTATTTTAAGTTAAACTAGACAGGGTGTAATCAGTGTGTTTGTGACTGTGTGTGTGATTACACCTTTTGAGATGTCTAAAGAAGCAAAGGTCTCCGGATTCAAGAAGTGTGATGCGTGCTGTCAGAAAATGTCTCTGACAGACGCTCACACTTCTTGTGTCTACTGTCTGGGACCTTTGCACCTGCAGGACTCCTGTGCTGTCTGCCATGGCTTCAGCCCCAGGGTCCTGCAGGAAAGAAAAAATAAGTTAATTTTAAGGGGCTTACTCAAGCCAGAGGATTCCCTTTCTGTGTCTACAGGGAAGCCCTCTAAGGCATCTAGGTCTTCGGCTCCGACAACTGAGCCGAGACCTAAGGTTTCTAAACCTTTGCCTACATCGGCTCCGGCTGGAGTCGATGAGTCTCAGTCCACAGTTTCTGTGGTTCCCTCGGCTCCGGCTGGAGCCGAGGTATTAGATTCCGTGTCGGCTCCGACCAGACCTTCGGAGCCGACAACTAGAAGAGGTCCAGGTCACCATCCCTTGGCTCCGTTCATTCGGCTCCAGGATCTCCCCTGCTGTCTGAACGGAGCCAAAGATCTCACTCCTCTAGGTCATCGAGGCTGTCGGATCATGACCTTCAGAGGGTAGTGAGTCGACTTCTTAAGTCCGAGGCACTGGCCCAGATGCTTCAGAGCCCGACTCATCAGTCGATGCCTGCCCCTGTCCATCAATATATTCCTCCTTCGACTCTCTTGAGCTCGGAGCCGGGTCGCGTCGGAACCGAGACTGTGATAGCGTCGGAGCCGATACAATTGTCTTCGGCTCCGTCGTCGGCTCTGATTTCTTCCTTGGAAGAATCTCGGCACCGGACTTCCCTCGTCGGCTCCGGGGGGGGTGAGTGGCATCGGACCCTTGTCCGACCCCCCTCTCCCTCTCGGTGCTTCGGCGCTGGTGAGTTCGGCTCCGACATCGGCCTCGGAGCCATCACTGTCGGTGCCAAGGGAGGTTCTTAGCTTCTCGGAGCGGGGACCACGGCTTTGCCTGACAGGGGTGCATTCGAGGTCATGCGGAGTGTGTTAGAGCCTGGCTCTACTCCACAGTCGGCTCCGTCCGCCCCTCCCTCTACGGTGCCTCAGGTCAAGTCGACTCACTCCCTCATCCCGGACCGCAGAGAGCCAGCTCCTCAGGAACCCCCTGTGGGGATTTCATCCTCTTCCGAGGCCTCTCCAGATTTGGCAGAAGAGCCCCCTCGGAAGAGGAAGTGTAAGAGGAAACACATTGACTCACCTGAGTCCATCACATCTGACACAGATTTAGATGATTCTGAGGGTTCCCCCCGTTCCCCTTCTGAAGATGTCTCATTTGCAGACATTCTAGAGATCCTGAAGCAGAGGGGAAATTGGCCAGCCCTCAACCCCTCGGAGGATGAATCTGTGTATCTTGAGGCGTTTGGCTCTCGCCCTTCCACCTCCTGGGTGTCCCCCCCCTTTGACCCCCTCATGCAGGTGGTTGCTAAAAAGGCATGGACGGCTCCTGATTCAGTGGACCCCACTCCCAGGAGACCCTCCAAATTCATAACGGCACCAGCAGACAAACAGTTCTTGACAAAAGGAGTTTCTGTGGATGCTATGGTGGTAGCTGCTGCCACTAAGAAGGAGCTAGCTGATCCTTCAGTACCTGTCCATCCACCTAACAAGGAATCTAGGTCCATGGACAGGTACGGGAAGCGGATGTTCTCGTCAGCGACATTTACCATGCGTTCGCTGAACTACCTATGCCATTTTACTCGTCTTCAAAGAGACTTGATCAAAGAAGCGAGTGAAATGTTAAAGGACCCTACAGCTGCGGGTTTTCAAGATAAGATGAACACGCAGCTGGCTACCCTTAATTCCATAACCAACTCCTCCATGCGCCTTCTTTCTTACGCGGCTGATGGAGCGAGTAGGGCCGCAGGGACAGTTGTGGCCTTACGTAGGCATGCCTGGATGCGGCTATGCAATTTTGCGGACCCCTTCAAGACGTCTTTCACTAACTCCCCGTTTGATGGATCATCTCTCTTTGGTCCTCAAGTGAAAGAAACCTTGACTAGGTGCGAAACTGATGGCAAGACCCTTTCTGCCGTCGGAGTCCATTTTTCTACTCCTTCTAGGCCTTACCCCAAAGGCCAGAAAGGTGGAAAGATGTGTTTCCGTAAACAATCTCAAGGGACTTCGCCTGACGCACAGAGTCGTTTCCCCGCCAGAGGCAGAGGCGGGAATAACAATGGTAGACGTCGCCCTAGGGGCAGGGGGGGTCCGCAGAACCAGGGCAATCGGGAAGCCTTCTCTGACAAGCCCTTTCAGCATCCCTGAGGTGTTGCCCGACTGCCCACCTTCGGAGGCAGTCGAGGGAAGATTGTCACTGTACCCAGAAGCCTGGCTATCCCTGACTCAAGACAAATGGGTACAGTCCATCATTTCCGAAGGCTATTCTATCCCCTTTCTTCGCATTCCAAACCAATCAAAAAAATCCCTTCCAGATGTTCCACCCGCTCAAAGGGATCTAGCGGTTTTGGAAATTTCAAAACTGCTTGCAAAAGAGCAATTCAGCCAGTTCCAGCAGACCAGCAAGGATCCGAATCTACTCAAGGTTCTTTTAGTTCCAAAGAAAACAGGGGACTGGAGACCAATTTTGGATCTCAGTATCTTGAACAGATCAGTCAAGAAAACAAGATTTCGGATGGTCACGCTGCAATCCATCCTTCCCCTATTGGGAAAAGGCAACTGGATGTGCTCTATAGACCTTCAGGATGCGTACTATCACATAAAAATGAACAGACACTCCAGAAGATTCCTCCGCTTCAGGCTGGGAACCAGTCATTTTCAGTTCAGGGCCCTGCCCTTTGGTCTCACCACTGCCCCCCGGGTGTTTACCAAATGCATGGCAGTGGTAGCTTCTCACCTGAGACGACAAGGATTCCAGGTGTTTCCATATTTGGACGACTGGCTCCTCACAGCTCCCACCAAGCATCTCCTTCTGATGGCCAGAGATTATACCTTTCGCATTTGTCAAAAGTTAGGCATTTCAATAAATTGCGAAAAGTCTGTTTTGTCGCCTTGTCGTGCTATTACTTTCATAGGCGCAAATCTGGACACAGTGGACATGTCTGCAGACTAACACATCAGAGAATAGCAGACATTCACAAACTGGTCTCACTCCTTTTCAACAACAACAGAATCAAAGCCAGGTTAGTTCTGAAGGTGTTGGGAATTATGGCGGCGGCCATACCCCTGCTTCCGTTAGCCAGATTCCACATGCGGATCCTTCAATGGATGCTCTTCACACAATGGTCATACCAGCAACTTCCAATGTCTCACACCATTATGATCACGCAAGCGTGCAGAAATCATCTCGTGTGGTGGATGTCTTCCCCTCAGCTCTTGTTGGGAAGACCCTTTGTTCCACCCCCTCCGGTTGCTACTCTGACAACGGATGCCTCCCTGATCGGGTGGGGGGGGCATTATCAGGGCAGGACGGTCCAGGGCACATGGCAACCAAACGAATGCCACTTGCACATAAATGTTCTAGAGATGAGAGCAGTGCTTTTAGCGTTGCAAGCCCTTCAAGACTCTCTTCCCTTGGGAACGATTGCAATCCAGACAGACAATATGTCTGTAGTGTGGTACATCAACAAACAAGGCGGAACCAGGTCATACCCCTGTGTCGAAGCACTCAGACTGTGGCAATGGGCGATTTCTTCTCAGCGATTTCTGATAGCAACGCACATCCCCGGGAAGTCCACTCAAATTGCGGACAAGTTGAGCAGAGCTATTCTCATGCCTCACGAGTGGTCTCTGAAAAACTCTGTTGTGAGAGAAATTTTCCTCAAGTGGGGTCAGCCTTGCTGCGATCTTTTTGCTACTCCCCAAAACAGCAAGTGCAGAGAATTTTTCACTCTATTCCCTTTACCAGGCCAACCCAGCAGAGACGCTCTAGTCCAAATTTGGCCCCGGGGACTTCTGTGTGCATTTCCTCCTTTCCCACTAATCTCTCAAGTGATACAGAAAGCTATCGTTCAGAAGGCCTCATTGATCCTCATTGCTCCTTACTGGCCTCGACAGGTGTGGTTCCCTTTTCTACATCAATTTCTATTGGAGCGACCGTGGCATCTGGACCTAGTTCCAGATCTGTTGATCCATCAGTCGGGTCAGTTACATCGCTCCCTCTCTGAACCTCACTGCTTGGTTCCTCCAGTTCCAACCTTAGCCAGGCTTCCTCAATTATCTCACTCCGTTCGAGATATTTTGATAGCTTCCCATAAATCTTCCACTCTGAAGATTTATTTGAGTAAGTGGAAACGCTTCACTTATTGGGCTCAAGGAAAGGACATAGATCCTTTCACTGCTTCCATCCAAATAGTCCTTGATTTTCTAGCTGAACTCTTCCATGCAGGTTCATCTCCTTCTACTCTTAAAGTTCAATTGGCAGCTATTTCTAACTTTCATGTAGGTATTTCTGAGTCTGCCTTAATGTCCCACAAGCTTTGCACAGCCTTTTTGAAAGGAGTTTTTCTTCTCAGACCTCCTATAAGAAATCCTCCTTCTCCTTGGGACCTAAATTTAGTTCTTACTTCTTTGATTCTTCCCCCTTTCGAACCTGCAGCCTCCTGTTCTTTAAAATTGCTATCATGGAAGACTCTCTTTCTGGTAGCTATTACTTCAGCTAGAAGAGTTTCAGAACTTCAAGCACTCAGCTGTCGACCTCTTTATATATTGTTTCATAAGGACAGGGTATCCTTACGAACGAACCCATCCTTTTTGCCTAAGGTAGTCTCAACATCAAATCTAAATCAAAGCATTGACCTCCCTGTCTTTTTTCCAGAATATTCCAATAGGTCTGAACAAAAATTACACTGGCTAGATGTTCATCGTCAGTTGAGGTACTATTTGGATAGAACAAAACAATTCAGAAAATCTGACCAGCTGTTTGTCTCCTATGCAGAAGGCAGAGAGGGACTTTCAGTTTCAAAGGTATCATTATCTAGATGGCTAACATCTCTGATTTCCCTTGTATATGAAATTAGACACCAAAAGCTGCCTGATAAACCTAAGGCCCATTCCACCAGAGCTTTGGCTACTTCTTTAGCCTTCCAAGACAGACTGCCTATTGACACCATTTGTGCAGCGGCTACTTGGGCTACTCCTCACACTTTCATTTCTCATTATAAGCTGGATTTAGCTTCTAGGCATAGAGCTAACTTTGGTTCCACTGTTCTCAGGAGTCTGTTCCGTTAGGCCACCCGGGACAAGGTGCTAGGGACGCGGTCCCATCCAGCAAGAATGAAGGCGAGATAGACAACTTAACATATAGAAGTTATGTTCTTACCATAACGTTCCATGTTAGTTGTCTTCTTCTCGCCTTCTTCTTGCGTCCCACCCTCCTGCCCCCTGGCCTGGACAGACCTAGAGGAGTTGTGATTGTGACCTCTCTTTCTACCACCTCTGTACTTAGGTATATGCTCTGCTGTGCATATTTCCTGGATCAGGATGTAGGTCACCCTTCTTTTTTCCTTTATTTATAGAGGTGGACTTTGCTACTAATTATTCCATTACTACTATAGGCTGGGCCTAGCTTACAAACGAGATCTGAGGTAACTCACGCCTAGCATTGTGGGATATAAGGGGAGCCTCGAGCCAGTGGAACCAACTCTCGAGCTTTTAGAGTGGCCGAGTCGGAGCCGAGGTCGGCTCCGAACCCATCCAGCAAGAAGAAGGCGAGAAGAAGACAACTAACATGGAACGTTATGGTAAGAACATAACTTCTATATATACGAGCACTGCTATGATATACGTAAACATAAACTTAATAATGCCCTTTATAAACATATAGGTACAAATGGGGATCCTGTTTTTTTTTTCTTTTTGTTTTTTGTTCTAGAACTGCATCCTATGAGAGGACCCTGGCTTATTATCTTAAAACAGAGAGTTGTGGTGGCAAACTGTCTTGAAGGCTTCATCTTGGCTGGGGCTAAATGATGTTATTAGTATTAGTAGTGTGTTAAAGATGAATGCATATGATAAATAATATTTTGGAAATTTATAGTTGTAAAGTATAGAGTCATACTATAAAATATTTTGTAGGATGAGTGATTTTCACTTAATTCAATTTAATTTACTGTGATTAATTGTCATGTGATTTGCAGGTGTATATATACTTAAAGGTGCTTTAACTTATATAGTCTGAAGAAGTCTGTATTTAGGATGAAAGCACTTACTGTCTGGTGGTACTGTTTTCATTTACAATAAAAACTCGGAGAATTTTTGTGGTTGCCATGGAGTTTTACATTTGTGTTTCCAGTCTGGTAAAAGTAGTATGTTGTGTTTTCAGTTAGTATGCTTTTTAAACTGATATAAAGTCTGAAAATCAAATGTATTGCATTACTAATGGATTTCAACCCTCAATAAATTGCCAGAAATTCACATATTTTCTGATGAACACACAAACATTGAAGATGCAGACATGTAGATATCCCTTGGACATCTCTACACTTTAGATCTATTTCTCTATACAATAAAGTGTTTTCAATATGGATCATTAAGTGGGTAGGAGAGTGTAAATATGATGCAAGTGTAAGGAGGATGTTGGTCATGTAATAAAATAGCACACAGTTACAAACATACTATTAATATGGAAAAACATTACATAATCGCATGCTGTATTTCTAGATATGAACCCTTGAAAGTATAAAATAAAAGTGTGCAGACCAGAAGATTATCTCAGCTCACCACATAGGAACACATACTTTATTAAGTTAAAAATCATACATTTTAATGAACAATAAAAATGAAGAAAGGGAGAATGTAGGCATCATCACAGTTATTTTAATTGTAACAACCTTTAGGGTATATGTGACATCCAGTAGCCTAACACATATGAGTAATTATATCATGCTTTAGTACTTTGTCTTTTTTGCTATAGCACAGTGGATTTAAAAATATTTGCTCAGAAGTAACTCTAGGAGTGCAATCAAAGCAAAACTAACCAGTTTTTGTCATAAGCCATGAACAAGCCATTTACCATCAATTAGTGTTATTGCTCAGTGCCAGGCATCTTGCAAATGCTGAAGGACACAAACTGATAACACGGGGGGAGGGGTTAGAGAGAAAGAGAGGGGCAAGGGAGACAGACAGGTAGACAGAAAACATTTCTGCTTGGAGACTATTTCTGTGCATCTTTGTTTTGTGTCTTATTCTTTGTTTTGTCATCAACATTCTTTTTCTTCTTTTGGCTTTTCCCGGTTAGGGGTCGCCACAGCGAATCACCTGTCCACTCATGATTGGCAGTGGAGTTTTACAGTGTCGAGTTGCCAGCCCAGTGCCCAACCTTCCACAGAAGGCGCACACATGCACACACTCACACCTAGGGCCAATTTAGAGTGTCCAACATTATACTATAGTAAAGTGTTTCCAATGGGGAACAAGCAGATTAAGACATTGTAATGGTAGGTTTAATAGCAAATGTAGCCAACAGTTGCACACAAAACAGTCTTATAAAGAACAGTCAATAAGAGTTCAATATACTTCTGGATTAAAACCATTGACAGTATACAAAAAAATCACTCTATAGACTAGGTCATTATTTCAGCACACCTCATAGAAACTCGTACTTCACAAAGTTAAAATCACATAATTTTAGGGATAGTGATAACAGACCTAAACAAGGGATAATGTAGGCATTAAGCTTCGTCATAGTAATGGGAACTGCAAAATACCATAAGGTGAACATTACATCCAGTAGCCTAATAAATATCCTAGTGTAAAAAGTGATGAGACAGAAGGGGGGAACGAGAGAAAATAATACAGAGAGAGAGAGAGAGAAAAATAGTTTTTCCTCATAATTAATCTATCATGCTCTGTACAATAAAATGCCATGCGAAGTAAAGAAGTAACAGTAGCACAGCACCCTCTGTTGAGAGCTGCTGTCAGACAGTATACACACTGTTGCAAATTGCAGCCATCCATGCCAGTTGTAGAGGTGCAGACAGCCTCTGATGTACCATCTTACAGACAAACTAATTGCTGACCATTTCCAAGTAGACAAAGATACTTAATGGACCTAGTGAAACTGTGTCACCCATTTCCGCAGACCATACCTCTCAACCTCTTAGTGCAAGAAATCTGGACAAAGCCTGATATAATGGTGGGACAAAGGCCCAAAAAAGGACAGATTTTACATATTGCTCTTTATAAAGTTAGAAAGTTACTAGAGTAGTGGTTTGTTTCAACATACATTTTCTGAAAGATTTGCAGTCTGAAACTCAAATGTATGTAATTATTTACTGACTTCAATCCTCAGTTCATCCCAGTGATTTGCCAGAAAACCACAAATTTTAGGAGGAATAGATCAAAAAATACGAGGCAAAAAATCTGGACATTCTCTGAAAATTTGGACAGTTGAAGGGTAAGCTGTAGACACAAAGGGACCCTGCAGTAAACTATACAATAACAATGGGGATATTGCAGGGATCAGTCTTGTGAATCCTAAACCAGGTCCCGGACATTATGATGCAACATTTGGAGAAGCATAACTGGTTTTGCAGGAGAATGGAAGAGAGAACAAATACCTCATACACCTGAGGTCCTGGGAACCATAGATTACACTCACATTGCTAACAAGTCCCCACTAGGTCCAGGGAGTTTGTGATAAATAAACATGTAGGGCCTAAAATATTTTATCTCCCAGGTGGTCTACAATGCCCAAGGCATTCCTTTTTAATGTAGCTGTGTGACTAAGACAATGCACATGAGTTACATATATGGCACATATTCAACTTGTACCAGTAGTTTCTCTTAGGAGACTTCCTACAAGGCCACCTTGCTGGTAGGTGCAAAGACATACAAGATAGACAGGCATGTACAGACAAGTACCATGCATGCTGGGAGCAGCCAACATATTATATGATGTTTGGTATGTCCTGCAGATGATGTGGGTTATGCTCTTCTGGGTTTGATGACACCAATACACAGCTGCAAGACCATGCAAATGCCTTATAATACATGCCATGCAGAAACACAAAGCACACTGGCAAAGGTATTCAGACTGTGGAATGGATGTTTCCAATGTTCAGACACCTCAGAACAGGCACTATAGCACAGTATGGACATATGCAGCAAGATATTTATTGAGTGTGCTACACTCCACAACATGGCATTATATAAAGGAATTAAGTAACGGGAATATCATGGTATGACCTGCTATGCAAGGCAAAGCATTAGCAGAAGGGAAGAGAAGGGGGGAGATTAAAGGGAGAAACATGCAGCAACAGCAGAACCAAAGTTGAGTAAGTGGCAGGTGCAGTACATTGCAACATTGGGCTGGCAAACAAAGCAGTGTCTGGTTCACAACTATTAACCATAACACAGACAACACAGAATAAAATGATACATGTAGTATCAAAATCATTCTATGCAATGCCTTACATGGACTGGCTATGCTGTGTAATGGATACCACCATGCCCACACAGGTTTGGAGTGGGCAGAGCACAATCATCATCATCACTTATGCAGTTGGGGGAGAGAAAGTCAGGTGACTGCAACACTAGAATATGATGTAGGGTTCTGGGACGTCAGAAAGGTAGCAGTGTATGCTGTGAAGTTGTTGGTATTTTTGCAGAACTGGAGAGTCCCTGGGGAAACTAACAAGTGCACTCAGTTTGAAGTCATCATCAGACTTGTTTAACTATGGTCCCTTGGCTTCTGCCTTCACATTTAAGAATAGGATACCAGAAAGTAAGAAGTCAGTACTGAGCCCTGTATGATGCCATTAGAGATTGTGTTGCAAGCAGAAGCTGCAAACCCTAATGGTATGTGTTCTGCAGATGAGTCAGTTGGCTATCTTGTGGACTACATATATGTTAATGTAGACCTGAGATAGTTTATCAGTTATAAGATCATGGCAGTGTGTTATTGAAGGCTTTAACTATGTTAAGATATCCAATGTGAATGCAATTACCTACATCCAGGGCCTTAGTAACCTTCTCAAAGAAGTCAGCTAGGTCATGCAGACATTTTCTTCTTTTAATGGAACCATACTGGTTGGAAGCAAGGGATTGGAGAATACAAATGTAACTTTTATTAACCACTAAGTATTTAAATTATTGCCTAACAGGTGATGCCAGTAGGACTAATAGGTATATAGCTTCCATTACCAGAGATAGGGGCTCCCTTGTGTATAGGTATGAAAATAACCATTCTCCACTCATCAGAGAATCCAACCATAGGACATACTTAGACTCAACAGGTTGAAAAACCTGTTGCTTCTGACCGTAAGGCATATTTCATTACCCTCCAAACCAACCATACTACTAATCCCAAACGTTTCTGGAAGGGAATCTCAGCCCTCCTCAACCCAGGCAAAGCTGAAAACCCTAGTCCTGACTTAGATGCATCTGACACAGACTTAGCAAGCAAATTCAACTCCTTTTTCATAGACTCTGTTAGTAAACTAACATCAATCTTCACCAATACGTAGGCACTCACCCTCAACCGACACATATTCCTTCATCCCTAAACACCTCATGCCCCCCAGCTCCACTTTTCTCTATCAATCCCATCTCCATATCAACTCTAAAAAAACGTCTCCTTAAATTAAAACCCGGCTCAAATGCTCCTGATGAAATCCCCTCCTATTTCTTAAAAGTAGCTTCTGAAGCAATAGCCCTCCCTATTAGCATACTCATTAATCATTCTATCTTAGAAAACCAAGTCCCCCAACTATGGAAGAAAGTCTTTATTATCCCTCTTCATAAAGGCGGCAACATCTATGACATAACTAACATCAACACAACATGGTTTTCATCCTGGTCATAGTACCTTTACTGCCCTTCTGTCTTTCCTTGAGTCAGTAAATAAAGCCCGTGATTCTGGCCACTTAATATTCAATCTCCTCCTAGACCTCTCTAAGGCATTTGACACCATTTCCCACAACCTACTCCTTACCAAACTCACTAAACTAAACTTGTCCCCTTCCACTACCCAGTGGTTCTCAAGCTATCTCACCCACAGGCAGCAAGCAGTCAAATGGAGCAAAGCTTCCTCTCCATTCCTCAATACATCCACAGGTGTCCCCCAGGGCTCAATTCTAGTTCCCCTATTATTTAATATTTTCAAAAAATGATTTTCACCATGCCATCCCAGACTCTACCCTCATTCAATACGCTGATGATTCTACTATAATCTGTTCCTCCTCCTCTATCACCACTCTTAACCACCTTACCCAAGCAGCTTTTTCCTCTACTGAACAGTGGATGCTTGATAACCATCTGGCCCTGAATGCTACAAAAAACAAACTCATGCTATTCTACCCCTCTAAAAACTCTCTCTTAGATAAAAACACCTTCACAATAACCAGCAAAAACAATACTTCCCTAGAAATAGTCTCAGACACAAAATTATTAGGAATAATCATAGATGACCAACTGAAATTTGATAAGCATCTTCAAGCCAATATCAACAAAACCTATAAAAAGCTAGGTATGCTCTACCGGCATAGTCACTTCATCTCTCCCTCTACTAGAGTCACACTAGCTAATACTTACCTGATCCCATCTCTACTTTATGGTGCAACTATCCTTTCCGATCTGCAATCCTTCCTTAAAGCAAAACTCTCATCTTGCTACAATAAAATAACGAAATTTGCCACAGGTCACAGAGACTCCTCTCACCACTGCCTTTCCCTTCATCAACTAGGCTGGCTTGAGCTACCCAATTTCCTCAGTCACACCTGTTACATTTCAAAATACTTTAAAAATGAAGACAGATGCAGTTCTTTCTCTCTTTCAGTGGTTTTTATTATCTACAGTACACACGTGCGGGAGCCTCATGGAAAGTACCAGGGAGACTCCCAGAACAAAGGAATAAACAAGCTTATATACTGGTGATACTGCTGACAGTGCAAAAATATAAAAATTAACCAATTAGGTCATTATACAGGGCAATTAACCAATCAAAGGTTTACCCGTAAACATAAGACAATTCACATCATTATATCTCTGGGCAAAGAAAGAAAATCGGATGCATTTCCATAAAAGGCACATTTCCTGCTTTCAGACAGACTCTTGTTTTTCAGCATTTTCTCGTTGCTTAGAGTTCATTCAAAGTTCACAGTACAAAGTACATTTTTAACACATACAAACTGTCACATACCCAATTCCTTCAAACACATGCTGTGGCTGTTCATATTGTACACACCCAACTTATCCAAGCTCATAAACTGATCCACAACCCATCTCTCTGTCCCACCCTAGCAAATACCTTTGAAATGCATAAACCTAACAGACTCTTAAGATCAAATTCTCACAACTTAATCAAATTGCACAGACCCTTTCGTCCAGCTGGAAATCAACTGATGTCCTTCTCAGTAGCACGCCTCTGGAACTCTCTTCCAGCCTCCACCCACACTCCTTGTTCTCCTTGTTCAAAACCTCACTTCACTCATATCTAACCTCACAATGGATATGCTCATGCTCCCACCCTACCTAATAACTACTACACTTTCCTCCTAATCTTCTAACCCTCCTGCAGACCCATTAATGCCTGTCTTACTTTAACACTAGAAATACTAAAGCAAGTTAAACTGGCATTTTTCTGTTACTCCTTATAACAAATACTACTCACTATTAATCCAGATGTTTGTTCAAATATGACAATCTTTGATGAAACTCATTGTAAATACCTATTTTTCCTCCAACATATTTTTTCTTAGTTACTGTATTAATGCATAATTACATTTTCAGTGTGTGACAAATGTGTTTTTTTTAATGTGTACTTCAATTGTGTTCCTACTTTGTATTATGTAATCAACCTTCTGGAGCTTTTCTCCCCAGGACTCCATTGAAAATGGGCCATTTGTGGCCCAATGGACTATCTTGGCAAACAAACTGCAAATAAATAAAAAAATAAATAAATAAACAGGTTAAGGAGAGCAGAGCCATAACTAAGGTGGGGCAAAGGGCATGCATGCAACCAGAGGAAGTGATTGGCAGGGGCAAATTTGCAGGAGTTCAATAATGACATTAAACTATGAAGCCATGAGGATATGATGGCTTCATAACTGAATGTTGATACTGCATTTACAGCTCTGCTGAAGTGCTGAAGAGTTTAGTGAGAGGTGAGGGTGTTGTAGTAGTAACTGCAGCAAACCTCTTGCTACAGTTTAGAAGCTGCAGGAATGGGAAGGGGTCTCTTTTTAGCTCCTGAGTTGGGGTTATAGTTTGGGAGGGGAGAATCTACATAGAGGATGAGCTGACTATGGTTCTGAAGGAGAGATTGAACCAGGAATGTTGACAAGTCTCACAGAACTACTGATCAAGGCCTGTGAGGAGATATGGTTAATATAGATTTTGGGAGCAGAATATAAGGGGGACAGATGGAATAGCAGAATTAAGAGCTGAGGTGAATTTGGAACTGACATTTTGCAATTTCCCCAGTGTTAAAAGAGTACATCCTTTTAACAGATAGTCCTGTATAGCACTGCATATTATTTGAGACATCTGATATAACCAAAGAAGGCTTTGCCTTTGGTGGTATTAGGGATCTTCAGGCCATATTCAGCTGTGTACTTCTTGATGGGACTTTTGAGGAATTTGTTTAACTGATTTAATTCCTTTCTGTACTAAGCGAGTGAAAGTATTTTGTGATGTCTTGGAGCTTCTTCCCTTTACAAAGCTTGCTTATGTAAGAATTCTCAGTCTGTGCCTACAAGTGCTGAGATGCCATTAGCTTGCACCACACTTACTATCACTTGCTCTAAACAGCAAATGCCATAGCTGCCACTATTCTTATTCTGCTGATCTTGATATTCCTCCCACTACCCAACTCTAGAAAATAGCATAGCCCTCCCAGATCCCTAACTTTAATCTTAAAATTATAACCAGCCCTTAACCCTAACCTAAATCCTTATCCACTAACCCAAAAACTTCCCTCCTGCTCCCTAAACTGAACACCCTATTCCTGTTCGCTAACTCTAAAACTCTACTCCCCCTCCCTAAATCTATATTCCGTAATCTTTCCCTTCCCTCGCCATAAAATAACAGTCCCCAATATCTCGCTAGCAGTAAATTTCCCCTTTATTTCCTAAACCTAAACCCCCCTCTCCTTCCTCTCTCAAAACCTGTATCCTCCTCTGAATCACTATTGGAGAACCCTAACTGAACTCCCACCCCCTCCTGACTCTCTTACAGCTGCCACACTTAACTTTGACCAAACTCAAATAGTGTGCACAAGCAGGGTGCTGCAACTTCACTGTCTCTACACAGCTGTTGTAGGTTGCCTGAACTCATTATTCAAGTCTGAGTGTGTATGGCAGCCCATGCAAGCTGCATGATGCTCGAGTCCCTGGCAGCTGGGAATTGGGCATTTGTAGTAGATGTGATAATTTCACCATATGGGCTTACTTTTGAATATATCTCTATGCTTATGCCAAGTAGGGACTAACTAAATTATTGAAATTCTGCATTTTGAAAATAAAATATGAAACTTTTAAACAGCAGCTGCAGACCTTGTGACCTATTAGCTTCACAGTACTTATCCCATGTTGCATCATGATATCCGAATGCTCACAGACTTGCTCACAGACTAAAAGAAAAAAATTCTTTAACACATTGTATTAGTGCTGAAAACACTTGTCAGCATTTTACTGGGAAAAAATGTTGCAGTGTCTCACCACAAATCCAGCTACATGTGCTGACATATATCTTCTTGTGACTGTTTACGTTTCTGTGGTTATATACAGCTTAGCACTAATGCAAGAAATCTGGTCATCTGTCAGCGCGTAATGATGACTGAGCCTCCCTACAATCCAATCCAAGCATCAAAGTTACAGAAAAAGCAGTGAAATGACAATGTTGTCAGCCTCTGTAACATCACTCTGTTATACAGAACACAACACTAGTCTAAACAAAAAAAACTCCACTCCCCAGAAGCTTGCTTCAGCCTACAGAATGATGAAGTCTGTGTGGTCACTTAGACATGAATTAAACCTGTGGATAGCACAACGACAGTGCAATGTTATAATGCCTTCCACACATTTAGACCAGCTACTACACAGACAGGGACTAAAGGAGGAGGTGTCTTAATTTACATCAAAAATAAATAAACCTCAAGGCTGGTCAAACTGGACAATGCACTTGAGCTGCTCCATGTTCAAATCACCATAGGCAAAATCCAATACCACTTCCTTGCAAGCTATAGGTCCCCCTCTATGACCCAGAAAACCCATACCATGTTTTAAACTTATTGGAAACACTCACCATCCAACTCAATACCATATTCATGGGTGACTTTAATTACCCCACTATTAACTGGGACTCATATACAACATCAAATGTACAGGCACAGAGATTCCTGGATTTTGTAAACACAACAACAACTTATCCTGCAGGACTGCATGGATAAGGCAATCCCAAGCAAAACAAAGACTCTTTGTACCAAAGGCAAGCGTCCAGTCTGGTGGACCCCAGCCATAAACAAACTCTACAACAAAAGGAGGAAGCTACTACAAGATAGAGCAAAATCCTTAAAAGGTAAGGCACCCTTGATCACTATAAGTAAAAAACTAAGAGCTCTCATAAAATCATCCAAAGCAAATTTTGAGAGAAAAATAGCTAAAGACTCAAAAGACAATCATAAGGCCTTCTTTAGCTATGTTAGAAACCTGGGAGGAAACTCCCAGATATGTTCAGAACTAGTTCAAAATGATGTGAAGATTACTGATCCTACAGACATTGCCAACATACTGGCTGACAGGTTCAGTGCAAACTTCTCCCCCACAAAAGGAGAGATATCTATACCAAGCGATTGCAGCCCCCCAAACATCTACAACGCCCAAGTGAGAACTGCTCTCTCCAAAGCAAAAAACACAGCATCCATGGGACCTGATGGTGTCCCAGGCTGTGTGCTCCACGAACTCAACGAGGAATTAAACCCACAGCTAGGACAGCTGTTTAATCATAGTCTTACCTCTGGATACGTACCCAGGGAGTGGTGCACTGCAACTGTGGTCCCACTTCACAAAGGCGGTGCCTCCACCAACCCTGGAAATTACCGGCCCATTAGCTTGACAAGCCTTATCTGCAAAGCCATGGAGAGGATCATAATGGACCTCATAAATAAAGACATAGGGAATTTGCAGACTTTGGATCCATCCCAGTTTGGCTTTGTCAAAGGCAGATCATGCCTTCTAAACTTGGTTGACTTTTTCGAAACAGTCACTAAAGCCATTGATGAGGGAAAGGCAGTCCATACAGCCTACCTCGATCTGGTGAAGGCCTTCAATACAATACCCCACTCGGGTATCATTGAAAAACTCATCAGCTTAAATGTTAACCCATACATCACAAGATGGGTTGCAAACTGGCTGAGTGACAGAACCCACAGGGTCAGAGTTGCTGGCGCCATGTCAGACTCAAAGCCTGTCACAAGTGGTGTACCACAGGGCTCAGTCCTGGGCCCACTCTTGTTTGGCATCTACTTTTCCGAAGTACAAGCAAACACAGGAGGGTTATGGCTGACAAAGTTTGCAGATGACTGCAAACTGGGCGCCATAGTAGAAAACACATCTGACACAGATATCCTTCAGAAGGGTCTCACAGAAACGGATAACTGGTGCCAGAGCCATGGCCTAAAGTTAAATGCCAAAAAATGCATAGTCATACCCTTCGGGACAAACAAGGTTACCCCTAGCTACCAAATAGGTGGCAATCCACTGAGCACAGAAGAAGTTATCAGGGACCTGGGGACCCAGGTTGATAGTAGTCTGTCATTCGACACCCATGTAGCTAAAGTAGTTAGGAAGACCTTCTACATTGCCCACCTTATCATGAAGGGATTCTCATCTAGATCAAGGGAGGTCATAGTCTCCCTATACTCATCACTCATCAGACCAATGATTGAGTACAATGCCCCATTCGAATGTATCTGACCCGACACTTGCAGCAGCTGGAGAGGCCACAAAGTTCCTCACCAAAAGGATAAAGGGTCTCAAACATCTGTCCTATGCTGCCCGACTGAAAGAACTCCAGCTCTATTCAGTCGCTTACCGCTTGCTCAGAGGGGACCTTTGCCTAACATACAAGGCCATGTCAAACCCAGATTTGATGAATATGCTTCACCTCAAAAAATCTAGATCCGTCAGAGCCACAAGGGCGGGAGACTTAAACCTTGACACGGCTATTAATAGGATGTGCTGGAGGGATAGATTCATCACCCAAAGACTCCCTATGCTGTGGAACAAAATCCCGGTATATGTGAGGCAGAGCACCTCGCTGGCCTTGTTCAAGAGAAATCTTGACCAATGGATGGGAGATCGCAGATATACCCCAGGGATTACCTCAGTGTCAATGCTCGACAGAGGCACAGCAAAATAATGGGTATAGTTCCCCATACTAAAGGGGTGGCGTAAGCCACAAAACTATGGGCTAGGCTTGTAAATGCCCTCGGGCAGATAGCCTAGTATGAACCTATGAACCTATGAACCTATGAACAACCTCCCCGGACCAGATTGTCAATACACCAACTAAGGGTGCAACTATACTGGATCTTGTTCTCACTAATTTGAGAGAGTGTTGCACACTCCCTACTGTAATTTCTTCCCTGGTAAGGTCAGACCACAAAATGTTCTCCTTTGAAGTAAAAATAAAACCTGGACCCCCAGCTGAACCTGGAATATTCAGGAACTACTATAAGGCAAACTTCCTGCTATTAAGTGATAACCTGGCAACATTTCAAGCCCTCCTGAACTCTGAAAACATGGCTGCCTATGCAGAACTGTTCACAGAAACCATGTACAAGCATGTTAATAGCTGCATAGAGGCAGCTGTACCCACCAGGAAGAAGGACAGAACTAACTCAAAAAGCAAGTCACCCTGGTGGAATCACAAAATCAATAGGTTATATAACAGAAGGAAGAAAATCATGGCGAAAACTAGGAGGTGCAGTACCCATCAGGCTAAAAGCACTGTCATCACACTAAACAAAAAACTCAGAGGACAAATAAAGTCTACCAAAGTCAAATTTGAGGTAAGTTTAGCCTCCCAGGCCAAGGAAAACTACAAGCCATTCTTTAGCCATGTCCACAACCTTAAAAGCAATACACAATTGTGTGCAGAGCTCATTGTAAATGGAGCACCTACACTGAGCCAGAAGATAAAGCAAACCTACAGGCCGATAAATTCACTTCCAACTTTACCCCTCTATCCCCCTTAACCTTCCCTGAGGGAATACCATCAAATATAACTCCCCTGCTACCACTAGGGAACAAGTCCTTAATGCTCTCTTTAAGGCCAGAAACACTGCATCAATGGTCCCAGACAATATCCCAGGATGCCTTCTAAATGACATGAAGCAGGACCTATCAGAACCTCTGGAATTGCTATTTAACTGTAGCCTCCAAACAGGCTTTGTGCCTCATGAATAAAAAAAACAGCAACAGTTATCCCTGTTCAAAAATGTGAGCTATCTATAGACCCTGGAAACTACAGACCCATAAGTCTCACTAGTGTTATATGTAAAGACATGGAAAGAATTACCATGGAAATGATCAATAGTGATTTAGTAAACCTCCAGACACTAGACCCAACCCAGTTTGGTTTAGTTAAGGGCAGGTTATGCCTACTCAAGCTGATGGACTTCTTTGAGAAGGTCATCAAAGCAATGGATGAGAGCAAAATGGTTCACACTGCCTACCTTTACCTGGCTAAGGCACTTGAAAAAATATCCCACTCAGGCATTGTTGACAAGCTCAAGAGATTAGGTACAAACCTGTAAGTCACCTGGTGGATAGCCAACTGGCTCATAGACAGGATCCAGGAAGTTACAACTGGGGAGTCCACCTCCACAAACAGGTAGGCGCAAGTGGAGTCCCTCAGGAATCAGTCATTGGAATGCTCCTTTTTGGCATTTACTTCTCTGAAGTCAAGGCCAATGTCAGAGGTCTCTGGCTAACTAAATTTGCAGATGATTGCAAATTAGGAGCTGTCATCAAATCCCACACTGACACAAACGTTCTCCCGGAAGGATTGACACAGACAAATAACTAGCGTCAGAGCAATGGACTAAAGCTAAATGCCAAGAAATGCATAATAATATCCTTTAGGAAGTTATCCACCCCTGGTAACTATCATATTGACAACACACCCCTTAGTGATGACCTAGTAGTCAGTGACTTAGGGACACCCATAGACAGTAATCTAATATTTGACCATCATGTGTCTACAGTAGTGTGTAGATCTGTGCCTGGTATACAGGGCATTGTCAGACTCCACTCTCATGGACCCCCTGCATATCCATAAAACAAACAGCACCAAAATTACTCATTTTAAAGACATAAACCTTGCCTGTGATATAAATAGGACACATACCTCTCAACTTCGTACAGCAAGAAATCTGGACAAAACCATTAATAAAAAGTGGGACAAAGACCCAGAAATAGGGACATCTTTTTAATATTGCACTTAGAAACTTAGAAAGGTGATAGAATAACAGGTTTTGCTTTAGCATGGATTTTCTGAAGGGTATGAAGTTTGAAACTCAAATGCCTGTCATTATATTCTAACTTCAGTCTTTAATAATGTGCCACTAATTTGCCAGAAAATCAAAATTTTATGAAAAATGGACCAAAAATATGAGGCAAAAATCTGAACATTCTGCTAAAATCTGTACAGTTGAGAGGAATGATAGGACATGCTGGAGAGACAGGTACATATCTCTGAGACTATCCCATCTCTGGAACAGGTTCTCCATCCATGTGAAGCAGAGTTCCTCTCTAACCCAATTCAAGTGCAACTTTGACAATTGGATGGGTAACAAGAAATTCATCCCTGGTTTGGCACCTATGTCTCCAGTGGTCACAGGCGACCTGTAAATAGTTAATCTCCCAGGCCCCTGCTTGTAAATGTTTCATCTCCAAAGCCCCTGTTTACACTTATTAAGGGTAACAGAACTTGTGAGAGATTTGGGATGCATGGCTAGGCTTAAAAAGACCTTTGGGGTTGTTTGCCTAGTGAACGCCTATGAACCTATAAACTATCATGTCTTTTGTTTCAGAGGTAATACTGTGTGCTGGGATGGGTCTATGTTACATAAGTGAACTACACCACAGAAACTCTTTATGTAGAGATGAAAAGAGTGAATGTTCAATAAAACAAATGTTCAAATCAGTGAAAAATACCACAGAGAAAGGAAGCACTTGGCTACTTTATGAATGGCACACACACACACACACACACACACACACACACACACACACACACACACACACACACACACACACACACACACACATTGCAGTATGTCAAACCCACCCAGGTGGGGGGCCTTGCCCCCCACACCCCACCCCTAACTATATATACCAACTTCAAGATCACACTACAGTGAGGAAAAGGGCAGTTTCCTAACAGTGGCCAACTGCTTCCTTTCGCAGTGGAATTTTTCACTGATGTGAACTTTGGCTTTATTGAATGTTCACCATTTTCATCTCTATGAAAAGAGTTTCAGAGAAGTGTAGAATGATTATATGAAACATACCTGTCTGTGATACATTGCCTTTCTGTCTGACTACACAACACTTGTATGTCCTCATGTCTTTGATCATGTTTTATTTCACATACTCTGCCCCTTGATGATGTATTGTGCTTTTGCACGTTTATGAATGGTTTAACTTTGTTTTTCTATTCATTTTTTTGTGATACATTAGGTTAGGCATTTGGCTAAAAGAGATGATCCATTTATTTCTGTTATAAACTTTCATATTCATCCAGGGAAAAGACAATCCCCAGGATTCAGCAAGCTCTGCACGGTGTGCAGGAATAGTGCATGAGCTACTGCACGCAATATGGCCAACGAGCGATTCAGAAATGAGCTCCCGGGATGTGCATGAGCACACCTACACTATTACTGCTCGGACACAGCTCCTGTATGCTAATTACCCCATTTGCAGGTGAAAAACATGCAAATGAGGTGAATTAGCAATCCAGGAAGCAGGCAGGCATCTGTGCAGGAATAGTGTAACCTGCAGAAATGTATTTGGCTACTAACCGAATACATTTCTGCAAATTATAAAACGGAGACATGACAGCTCCAAAGAAAGCAAATATTCAATGTAGTATGCAGGCCAATGGTGAAATAGATGGCCAATGGCATGGTAAATAGTTGCAAAATTATAAAAAAAATAACTTTTTTTTTTTTTTTGTCCGATTGTGGCTGTTTAAGCGTAGGGCAGCGGTGCACAAACGGGATTGGCCCGAAAAAAAAAAAAAATAGGAAATAAGCTTTTAAACAAAATCAGCATTTTGCCATAATAGTCAATGGCATGCAGAAGACAACAATACCATTGAATAGTGGTTGCTAAGGGGAAAGGCTGTCAGTCTTGTAACCATGCATTAGCAGTCAGTTTTATGCAAATGAGGGGATTGATACTGAATCATAGATTTCCCCTCAGTGTTAGCTAGCACTCAACCGTATAAGTCCAGCAACACTATGGTACAAGCCTAAGAGGTAGACGACCTCATAAGGGAGAGTGTCATGCATGCTGTAAGCTTATTGGAGCTCTGTGGCCCGTGTTTGCCCTTAGCTAAGCACAGCTAAGGAAGAGGGTGTGGCTGAGGCTGCCTTACAGTGTTTACATTGCCTAAATGGGTCTGCTCACCACGCACCAAGTTTAAAAAAAAAAAAAAAAAAAAAAAACAGGAAATTGCAGCTCTGTTCACATCTGAGCACTGGGTATGCGTGGCACGCCTTGGGGCTTAAACGGGAAGGCAATGGGAAGGGAAAACAGCAGTAGGAAGGCACTCATGGAGAACTAGCATAGCTGGCAAGTGAAATGTATCAGAATCAGTCAATTACACAGGCAGCAGCACAGCCCAGCACACTACTATAAATTATGCAAACACCTTTCACTCAGTTTTTCCCACAAACTCTACACCACCGGTGTACGCAGATGGGGAAATTTTACAAGACAAAACTAACAAAATAATAGGGGCTGCTGTTGCTGTCATACATTATGTGGAAGATGTCGAGGATGGTGATGATGAGAATGCTGATGATCAACCCGCAGTGAGGAGAAGGAAAAGAGTGTACAGACTCAGGGTAACCTACCAGGGGATACATGAGCTTGAGATAGTGGAGCGCTATAGGGTGGGCAGGGACAACCTACAGCAAATTGTTGAGCTGTGCCGGCCATGCCTCACACACAGAACCAACAGAGGGGAACCCATCCCAGTGGATACCAAGGTATATGTAGGCTTAAGAATACTAGCCACAGATACCTTCCAAAGGCCAACTGGGGATATCATGGGGTCTCACAGGCATCAGCATCCAGGGTACTCCACCAGTTCCTGGATGCCATGTCAGCACATGCCAGTGAGCACATATATTTCCTCAACACCCGTGAGGCATTGACCAGCAATATGCATCTCTTCCACCAAATAGCAGAATACCCCGAGGTACTGGGTGCTATAGACTGCATGCACATACACATCAAAGCACCACCTGGTGAGTGGGGTAGGGTCTAGATAAACCACAAGGACTTCCCCTCCATCAACTGCCAGGTTATGTGTGATGCCCAGGGCATTATAATGAATGTGCTTGCTGGCAGCCCTGGAAGCTATCACGACTCCCACATCTGGCATATGACACAGCTGTACTAGAGATTTGCCAGTGGGGAAATCCCATATGGCCACCTAGTGGAGGATGCTGGTTATGCACTGGGAGCCATGTCTGATGACACCCATCAGAAATGCACACACACCTGAACAAGAACTCCATAATGAGGCACACGCACAAATGAGAATCATAATAGAGCATGTGTTTGGAATGCTCAAGTTATGGTTCCGCTGCCTGGATATATCCTGTGGAACCTTGCAATACTCTCCAGCTACATGTACACAAATTTTCATTGTATGTGCCATGCTACACAATATGATCCTGTGGAAACAGCTGCAGCAGGAACAGCACGAGGCAGGGCCACACAGCCTCCCACCATCGCCAAGGCCACCACAGATATAGAGTGACTCGGAGGAGGAACAACCTGAGCCTGCCCATGTAGGCAGAAGGAGGCATGCACAGTATGCCCAGGCTCTGGCAAAGAGGCAACACATAGCACATACACTGACACGGTAGGAACCCAGGGAATGCCACCTCTCTCTGACTCGCACATACAGTAAAAGGGATGCCAAACATGACACTACCTTTGCTTTACCATGTATAGGGAGTGTACTATGTGCTTTCGACATAGTCAGCCCACCAGCACCATTCTCAATACTGGCACAGTCACAAGTAACTCACTCTTCCTATCAATTGCTAAATGGAGTAGTATGTTCTGCTAGTTGTAGCTATGGTATGGATGTGAGCATGGCTATGGTATGGATGTGAGCATGCAAGGGAATCGGGTGGCTGAATGGGATGGCAGCAGATAATGGACACCTATATGGGCAGCATGGAATCCATAACAAATACTGGTGTCAGCAAAGTCGGCAGTACTAGACAAGGTGACAAATCCCACTGCAGTACATGTGGTGGTCCAAATGTGTGTCTATAGGACACACACACATGCATGTCAGTGAGGTTCACATACCCAACAACAGCCTCAGCCAGCAGGACAGGTGTAGATGACCATAAAGAAAGTCAGTAATAAGGCCTCCAATAAATGGCAATGGATAACAGCCCCCCCCCCCCAGACTTACACAGACAGACTACAACAGGTCTGTTAGTTCTGCAGTCTATGAAGTCTGAAACTGAAATGTAGGTCAATAAAACCTAAGATCTGTACTCTACTGATATGCCTCTAGTCTGCATGATAGGTCAGAATGCAAAATGAAATGGAAGCCAACAGAGTACCTGAAATACCAGTACAGTCATAGCAAATGTTTACAGTTGTCAGGTGTGCCCCCCCCAACAATTCTATGTAGAAATTTAGTAACATGTACGAGTGGGGTTAATAATAGTGGAGCACAGATTACCTGAGCTGGCCCAATTTACAGGATAGATTGTTGCATGTGTACAATATGCAGGGCTCTGTGTGTTAGGTTGTTATGTATTGTACATTGTGTGGAAGTGGTCAGCATGTACGCATGGAGGGTTGTGTCCCGGTGGCCTATGGCTACTACTGTTGATGACAGGGCTATGTTCTGACAACTGCAGTGCCAACCACAATGCATCCCAGCAAGAGCCAATTCAGCAGTCATCCATACTCATCGTTCAGATGTCAATATCTGTCACCATCTGAAAGATGGACATGCCATGAAGGTGGGCTCAGACATACACATAGTACACGGGTGGAAGTACCCTAGACTGAGAACATAAAATGTAACTGTCAAATGGACACACCTTTGGAATTGTACATACAGGTTAGCAGCACATTAGTTGTCTGTGTAGTATGGAATACTGATGTAGTCTAGCCAATCACTGGCAGACCACAAAAGGCACAGTTATGAAGTAATGAGAGAATGCCTATGTCCCCGCACAAGGCAGCATAAGGGGATTGGATTTTATTTGTATTGCTTGTGGAGCTTTTCTCCCCGGGCCTCCACTGAAAATGGGCACTTCTTGGCCCAGTGGACTTCCCCGGTAATCAAACTGAAATAAATAAATAAATAAAATGTCCCAGGTATATCTGTGAGTCAGCTGCAAAAAGCCTCCATATCACACATGCACTCAGCTCACCCCACCATCATCCACAGGTTTATCACAGGTCATATCCCTGCTGTTAGGAATGAGTACAGCATGACCCCCACTTCTGTATGGGAATACCCACAGAATGCCGCATGCTGAAGAGGTGGCCTATGCAGGTGTGTCCCACCCTGGCTGTAAGCAGCACCCTGCTAGCATCCAGACCAATGGATTAATATGGACAGGAACTATTGCCATTAACACCTCGCACACTTACCCTGTTACCCCAGGGGAATCCAGTGGCTCACAGCCTGGGACTGTAGGAGTGACAGAATGCACTGGCCTGCTACAGATAGCCTGCATCACTACCAAATGCCCTACAGTCCTCTGCAAAAGGCCTGTGCCTCACCCGTACTGTCAACGTATGTTATCTCATGGGGTCCCAAATAACAGCATAACACAGTCCGCAGAACACAAATGCAAGGCCATGTCGACAAATCCCAGTATAATGCCCACCATGTCCTACTGCATGAACTGTGGACCAACCCCTAAATAATGCTGGGATGAAGGGACAACTATAGAGATACTTCACAGATATCACTTGTAATTGTGGGATACCAACTTTCAAATGCAAACTGAAGGACCGACAACTAAAATACGGCACCACAGTCCCCCTGTAGCCATTCCAATGTCCCATTACCTGGCTATTTCGCCCCATTTACCATAAACACTAATGTGTACATACTGCTTTACTTCTACAATGATTTGGATTTTATTTTTACAGACATCTGATAAACAAAGCAATACTGTCTCACAATGAAAATAGACTTGGCATTACAACTTCTCTGTCCTTGAAACTCACATTCATTGAAGCAGCATTGAAACCCACACCACATCCAAAGAAAATGCATCTGGCCAGTGGTGGATAAAGATTACCTTTGGGCTGTTTTCATATCATTGGCCCCTTGCACACAAAACAAGAAACATACATGTGTTCTTTTCTTTGATACACCTTCATGACTTTATTAAGTTATAATCCTTGTATAATACAGCACACCTGTTAGAGCGCATTTTAAATTTATTGTTTGCACATTTTTCCAGTAGGCTGTATTGTAGGCAATGGAACAAAATGCATGAACCAATAATGACAAAACTGCCCAATTCAGAACATTTCCATCATAAAAGTCTACTTCCACACCAAAACTATAAACAGAATGACAGTAGTGTAAGCCATAGGCATCTTGCACAGCTTCTCGCACTTATTTTCAATTTCAGTTTTTTTTTTTTTGGGGGGGGGGGGCAAAAGGTCAAAAACCAGGGACACATTTTAAACATTGCTTGTATAATTTTGGAAAGTTGCTAGAATAAAAATGTGTTACCACCATGCATGTCACTAGCAAGTTGTGAATCCAGAACCCTATGCACTACAAGCAGAACATGCTAAATCAGCAGTTTCCTGAAAAATAGGAAGACTGAAACTTAATGGCTATCATTTAGTGAATTCAGTTCTCACTTCTCAGTTCTCACCATAGCTCTCAACCTCTTAGCACAAGAAACCTGGACAAACAACAAAGCCAATAATGGGGGACTACAAATTCTGCTCTCACTTCTCACTATAGCTTTGAACTCTTAGCAGAAAAAATCTGGACAAAGCTCTGAAATGGTGGTGGCTAGGGACTTTAAGCTCTTTTCACCCTGTGTCAAAGGTACAGGGTTTGAGCCTGAATACCTCTAGCCACCAGGACACTTTTACTATGCATTTATGTTTACCTGTGGCTAAAGTAATTATTTTTCAGGTGTTTTGCATACACAAACACACATGTTCTCTCATCTCCATGTGACAGACTAGAGAGATGAACTGATCAGTTGCTTTAGGACACACAATGTCTCTCCTTGTCCAGAATAATTACTTTCTGTCTGCCACTGACATTTGTAATGTAGTGAATAGATATTATGGTCACAATGTGGCGTCAAACACACTTTGTCTCTGCCTATGGCACAGGTTCCTCATAAGGAGAGTATGAATATGTGTGATTGTGCAGCACTAATGTATACTTTTGCATTATAGTTAAAGATAGTACTTCAGGCATTAGCAATGCAGGCATTTAACACCAAGCATTTAGTCTTATAATAACAGTTGTACATTATTAAGCTATGTAACTGCAGAAATTTAGTTTGATAATAGCAGTACTAAAGATGTGCTTGCATAAAGTTTAAGTTTCATGATAAAGAGAAAGGGGAATTGATCACAGGGTTTATTTTTATAGGATCAGTTGTTAGCAATACGCAAAAACAGCAGCAATTCCCCTGCTGTTTACTGTTTCTTTCCTGCAGCTTAAGTCAGAAAATGTGCAGTATGTCAGACTGTTCCTTTCCTAGCAGCTTTGTGCATGCTGAAGTAAATAAGAGCATTATTTGTAGCAGTTAGTATGTGACAAAAATGTGCATTATCAAAACAAATCAACAAATATTATGCATACATACAATTACTGGATTAAACTGAAGTTATTAATAGAAAATATGAATCTGTGTTCTTTGATCAATTTATATGTTTTTTTTTTTTGAGAAGGGCAGTGAACATTAGTTGGCAGACTCTTACAGTTTGCACACATGAACAGCTTGCATACGTGAACAGCTACAACTTCATTTGCATACTTTTAATTTCATGCCAGTTTAAACACAGATTAGACTGCTATGTTTCATTTATACCTCTCAACTTCTCAGCAGAAGAAATCTTTCCTTACTTGTAGTTCCCGAGAGAGCTGCCATTCCGCTTGTAATCCTCTGCCATTAATACGGTCATTCATTTCTGCTCGCTATGGAAACTGCTGCCATTCCTTACTTGTAGTCCCCGAGAGCTGCCACTGCCATTCTGCTGTGCTTCAGCCATTTGTTTCTGGTCATATTAATACAAAATAGACGTTTGTTTCTGGTTGTATTAATACAAAACGGCCGTTCATTTCTGCTTGCTGCCCAAATTGAAACTGCTGCCATTCCCGCTCGCAACATTTGCAGCTGGCCCGGAAATGATGATGTGAGCTCCTTGAGCTCAATTCCAACTGGCTGGTAGCACTGGTGGAGCTGACATCATTGCACACATGATGACGTCAGCTCCGACAGTGCGAATTTGAAAAAAATAAAACAAAAAATTGGAAATGAAGGGGTGCCACTCGGGAATCATGGCACCCTTTCATTTGGACCCCAGAACTTGGTACAAAAACGAGTAATTTGGTATGTTTGGGAGGTATGGGCGTAGAACACAAAATCCTGCACTGGAGTACAACCTACCTGGAATGGATTCACACACTCAGTACATAAGGTTATACTGGGCATGCTCTTACATTTACAGAAATGAAGCTCATGTCTGACAACAACAGTGGAATATACATATCTGTCAGTCGCAGATGTCTGTGCACACAGCACATTGCACACCATTCATGCTTTGTAAACACATTGGATAGGAATACTCAGACATATCCAAGGCCAACACACTGTAATATGTCAAACATACACACACAGAGATGTGGGGAAGAGAGAGGCAGACAGTGACAAAGAGATTGCTATCATGAGTCCTGTCCCTCCCACCACACATCCAGTTGGCCAATATCACATGATGTACCAATGTCAATCACTGTAGACATTTGCTTTTGGTAGCCCTCAGTCCTATAGTGTCTGTGGTGCTTGTGATAACTGTAACATGATAGTACAAATCAATATTCATCTAGAATTTGTATACCCAGCCCTGTCAAATGTAAAGTTGTGTGTGTTCCTAGAGGAATGGTTTATGGCCCATTCTCACACACTGCACTTCCCATAGCCCATGTTAGCACTTATGCTGATGTCAGTTACCTTGAAATAACCCTCTGGGCAGTTATTAGCCTCATAATCTCTGTGGTGCATGTGATAACTGTGTAATGCTATACTATAACCTACTAGTTAGGTAGGAGTTCTAATCCCAGACATGGAAACTGCATGTGCGTGTGCACGTGTGTGTGTGTGTGTGTGTGTGTATGTGTGTGTGTGTGTGTGTGTGTGTGTGTGTGTGTGTGTGTGTGTAGAGATTAATTATTTTGAGGCCATTCAGAGTCACTACACCTCCCATTGCCCTACTTTAGCAAGCCTGCTGATGTCAGTCACCTTGAAATACCCCTTTGGAAAAGGGCCAGCCCTGTAAGCTACGTGGTGAGTGCCATAAATGTGGAACAATGTAGTAGCAGTGACTACAGAGATATTTCAATCTCATCTATGGCAAGTATTTGTGTGTGTATCTCAAAGATTTTGGCCCCATTTACAGCCAGTACACATCGCAGAGCCTGACTTTAGCAGTCTTGCAGATATCATCCACCTTACAAGTACCTGTTGCCAACCCTAAACCATGTTAGGTCAGTGGTGCATGTGGTAAATGCATAGCATAATGGTCCATAAAGGTTGTTAGAGGTTTGAACCTCACCCTGGCAAATGTAAATGTGTGATTAGGATAAAGTTATTTTTGGGATCTGTCACCCACTACATCACCCAATGCAAGTATTTACAAGGGCTGGTGATGTTCCTCACCTTAGAAGTACCATGGGACAGCATCCATCCAATAAGCTCTGTGGTGTGTGCAATAAATGTGGTACCCTGTTCCGTACTGTAGCAATACATAGCAAGGTAGGGGCTGAATTTCAGTACTGGCAAGTGTGTGTCTCTGTCATCTGTATCCTGTGTGGAGGTTGCTGTGATTGTATAATAACAGGATGCATTATGGGGTGGATTTTGCAAAATTATTATATTGAAAACCTACTGTATGTCACAATGTCCACCTTGCAAGGATGACAGATGCCAAACACCAGAGAAGCTGGTGTAGACAATCCATAGCCCTACATGGATGACATTATGGATCGGTGAACAGTATAGGCAAACCTTGTATTACTCAGAGAACACTCTCCACCCATGTCTCATACACAAACACACTTGGCTAGGCAACAACCACTATATTGGTAGTTCCCTACATATTGCCTCACAGATAATAACCACGGTGTGATTGCAGTGGACTACATGCCTGTTGACCACAACAGTGCCACTGACATCAGAAAGTACTATGTTGTGTAACATCTCCTGACTGTGTGTTATCCAGCAAGTAAAAGGACATGGCACCCTTTTCCATCCCTACAACAGGCAAATAAATGCTTACATTGGTCCTTTTGCTATGTTCCCCACTGGATGCCTGCAACAACTGTAGAGTCTGCAAATGTAACCCACAAAGGGAATACCATGCATTATACACATGCCCGGTATGGACAGATGCCACTAACTCCACTGAATACCTGTATCGCACTGTCAATGTAGGTGCAAGCACGACCTCAGTTCCATAGCCAGGTCTCCCCAAATGAAGTCAGGAATGCTACAACCGAAGATAACAATCTGTACACACAACATCCCCGAGAGACTTCAAGTACACTTTCACATGTCAAAGAACATGTGTGTGGGACATGTGTACAACCTAGACACTGTCCATGTTATGGAATATAGATCACATACATGGGAAGCCATGCACATCATTGGCTACTCACAATAGTAACCCAGATGAGTGGATGGTGAATACAATACCCACCTGTGGGGACCACCCCAGGGACTACACCCTTGAAACACACTGGAGACCATTGTCATGTGGCCTGATGCCAGGGTATTCCCTTTGCCTAGCCTTGTACAGCCAAAAGGCCCATTCAGCTACTACATACCTGTGAAGCAACGAACCTATACATCTCAGTACTCGCAAGTGTGTGTGTGTGTGTGTGTGTGTGTGTGTGTGTGTGTGTGTGTGTGTGTGTCTGTGTGGAGATAATAATTTTGAAGCCATTCACAATCACTACACCTCCCATTGGCCTACTTTAGCATGTCTGCTGATGTCATTCACCTTGACATAACCCTTTGGCCATATATCAGCCATATAAGCTCTGTGTCACTTGTGATAACTGTATAATACTGTAGTGTAGCAAACTAGTTAGACAGGGGCTCTAATTTTGATCATGCTAACTGTGATGATGTGTTTTTTTCCATGACAGAGTGTGTGTGTGTGTGTGTGTGTGTGTGTGTGTGTGTGTGTGTGTGTGTGTGTGTGTGTGTGTGTGTGTGTGTGTGTGTGTGTCTTCATTGACATCTACTTTTGTGGACATTCACATGTACTATCCTTCCCTTATCCCTTCTTTAACACTGTTGCTGGTGTCACTCACCTTCAAAGATACCTTTGGACAACTCTCCGAAATGTAAGCTTCGTGGTGTGTACAATAACTACATAGCACTGTAATGGCAATACATAGTCAGGTAGGGGTTTGAAACTCAGTACTGGTAAATGTATGTTTGTGCGTGTGTCGTTAGTGTTCTGTTAGGGTGAGTGTGTACTGACAGGATCCATTGCAGTGTGGGTTTTGCTACATCATTATATTGAGGACCTACATGTCCCATTGTCCACATTACAAGGCCAACAGTTTTCAAACACTGTAGAGGTTGTTGTAGACAATCTTCAGCCATAAATGTGTACAGCCGTGTGCAATTACTATGTGACAGTATGGATTAGTAAACAATATAGGCAACTGTTATAATACTCAGATACCACTCTCCACCCATGGATCATACTCGCTTACACCCTTCCTTTCTTACTTTGTCTCTGTCTCTGTCTCTGTCTCTCTCTCTCTCTTTCCATCCCTCTCTCCCTCCCTCTCTGGTGGATGTGGAAAAGTACATCTGTTTTGCATAGGCAGTAGCTTGAGTTTTGTAAGGAATGCTCATGATCAGCTGATGGCCTGTGCATGAATTGCAGTCCCCCACTTGCTAATTGCATGTGGAACAGCTGTGGTATAATTCCTATAGCCAATTGCATGGAAAGACACTCCTATAACTAAGCACTTCATGTGGGTGTTGGCCCTTTTCCTTCACTGTGAGCAGGACTTCATGTGGGTGTTTGACAAACAGCATCACAGAGGGTAGCTGGAAATACCTCTTACAACATACACTGAGGAGACAGGCCAACAAACATGAGAGGGATGTTCTAGACATGGGGACAGAATGTAAGTATTGCTGTTCTACATTTGAAGTAATATTGGCTTAACAGGGTTTGCGTGGATATGCCTGTTCTACATGATTTCAAGTCTGGCATGACAGTGTTATGTGGTTGAGGAAACTCTCACCTATAGTGCTATCTGCAGACTGTCCAGAGTTTGAAGTCTTACATGTGCTGTGTTACTCACACATTTCCTATTTTTAGATATGCAGTAGGATACTCTGATGATTGCAGTCAGTACATGGTGATATCCATGTGAGCTACTGACTTCATATCCCTCAGAAGAGATATGTCACAACAAACCCTGTTACACCAGGTAATTTCTCAGATTATCACAGCAATGTGTCAATATTGATGCTGTGTTTGTGCCACTGTCCCCAAGTCTGTCACCCTTTGTCCATATGTCATGCAGTAAGAGGTGCATATATACAGTACATCATTATTTACTGACATCATATCTGATAACAAGCCAGTGAGATATAGACTGCTAGACATGTTATGTATAGTAGGCCTTATATTTGATGACAAAGCCTCAACATTCTGTTGTAGTGTGTACAGTAGTGAGGTCTGTGTTACTTATGGTGATTGTTGACAGAGTGTGTATTGTGAATATGTTACCTGGCCTGTGTACAAACTGTGGTAGATGTCATTGTTCTTGGTCCTGTTCTATCTGATGTTGCATGCTGCTCCAGTTTATGATACCCTATCAGCGTACATGTTTGTAGGATCAGACTGACACATGTCCCATATCACAGTCAGGCCTCAGACTACACTGTGTATTGGCCCAGTGTAGGTAGGGTTAATGTGTGAGTGGCTCATATGAGGGTGATGTTGTTCACACAGTACATATACTGTAATATTACTTAGGCTTACCATAATGTGACTGTGTTCAGATTGGTTGTGGGTATGCACTTTCACACTGGTGTCTGTTACTCC
>NC_056733.1:1312344626-1312349626 GCF_019279795.1 Protopterus annectens
ACTGTACAAGGCCTGGTGATGTTCCTCACTTAACAAGAGACTTGAGACACACCTCATCCTAAAAGCTGTGTGGTGTATGCAATTAAGGCCAAACACATTAGTAGCAATAAGTACCTAGGTAGGTGTTCTACTCTCAGTATTGCCAAGTAAGTGTGTGTATGTGAAGGGATCTACTTCAGTTTGCAGAAAATACATGTCCAAAGAGGTCATCTTTCTGAGAACTGACTGGCAAATGCTAACATTTCAAAGGCATAATGTCTTCGAAATTCATTTCATCAAAACTAGTAGTAGATGTGTAAATGCCTTCTTCCCCACTGTATAGCTGTACAGTGATGCTGGAGTTGGTGTATATAGTTGGTTGCTGATATTGTGGACACAGCCACCCTCAATGGGGTTATTGTTGTGTGTATCCCCCCACTTAGTCTGCTGTAATACTGTACAGTTTATGTTAACAGGTTAAGTAGATGTTATTCAAATTATGTGTGGCTCTACACCACCCCACATCCTCCAATGTGTAGGGCTGTGCCACCCATACCAGCACACCTATGTTTACCAATGCTGGGATTGCACTACATTGGGGAAGGGGACATATACCTGCTAGTACCATCGTCAATGACATTAAAGTAGCAGACTGATTATTTACTGATGTGATGTTTTACCTATTTTGTCTTGTTGAAATTACATAGGCTAAAATCAGTTCACTGCAAAATTAAGTACATCCATGTGTACAGTATTCTCTGTATATTGCATCAACACCAAAGCCTCTGTGTGTGTGTGTGTGTGTGTGTGTGTGTGTGTGTGTGTGTGTGTGTGTGTGTGTGTGTGTGTGTGTGCAGTTTGGTCATGTAGCTGCCCGATACAGGGGTTTGTTGGACAGCTGCAGACTGTACATTGCAGGGTGTGCAATTCACCATCTCTGGCCACAGACACGAGAACTGTGCCTACCAGGAGTTTCACAGCACTACTGGGTACAAGGCCAGATATGTTTCTCTCCCATGATGGTGTGTTGTGGTGTGGACAGCACCCCCCTTCCTGCAGTGCTGGTTCTGGTACACCCACTACAGGAGCGGCTCTGACTTGTTGCACGTCCATGTAGACATCCACCTGTTGGTGTTGGTGACCTACGTCCACATGGCTGTCGCCCTACTCCCACCATATGCTCTAACACAGACATTGCACGGTCAAGGATTCCCACCATCTCACTCAACCATCTATCCAGGACCTCTGCAAAATAACAGTGGGCACCTGCAAGATCATGCATCTTGTCAACGACAGCAGAATTAGTAGCCCTCTGGAGCTTCAGACCCTATCTAGTATAACATTTCATATGTGCCTGTGCCTCCATGATGGCCTGAAACATGCATCTGGTGACACTTGCTGTGGCACTTCTACCAGGGGCATGATGGCCAGCAGCTCTCCTACGAGCACCCCTGTACATCTGCCTGTATGGTACCTCGCTGGTTATCCGGATATGGCTGCTGTGCACAGACACGTTTGCCATAGTCACTACACTGTCCTGTCTCATGCCACCACCCACCAATTGTCCTTCATCTATGGCCACTGGTGATGGGGTATGTATAGGCAATGTGACTGTGTGAGGGGATGGGGTGGATAACAGTGGGATGTCACCCGATGGCACAGCTTCAGCCCCTGACAACTCCGCCTGTACCTCACCATATCTATCATCATTGTCAGAGTTTATATGGACACTAACATCGGTTTGCCTGCAGGAGAGACCCTGACCCACCTCGCCACCTGTAAGGGGAAAACAGAAAATTTACTTTAAGACCTGCACATCATTGCTTACCTCTACGCTCACACACACACACACACACACACACACACACACACACACACACACACACACACACACACACACACACACACACACACACACACACACACATACATACACACACTTACAGGTGAGGTGGCACAAAGTTATTACACAGACCTCTCATTACCCAACTGTCAACATGCATGACATATGGCACTCAACAGCATGCACTGCAGCTATACTCAATCCCTTCTACCAACATTATACATCTCTATGATGCATGAGTTGTGTTAGTGGGTGATGCCCCTTATCCTGGAATACACTGCACCCATGTACACAGTATTGTTATGCTCCTGTTCAGCACCCTGCCATGTACTGTGCACCATACCTCACAAGTGTACACATCATTGCCTAATGTGTATATGTGTGGCAGTTATGTTTGGTCTGTTGCTCACAGTCCCTATGTATTTGTCTGACACATACCTGGGTTGATATGAGGACAGATGTCAATAGTGAATGATTGACGTCCAATTTGCAGATCTCATCATCAGCAGTGCATGTATGAGTAATAAAATCCAATTATACTGACAACCTCCAAAGCTTACTGTGGCTATGAGGAGTGTACACACCCTTATTGACATGCCACCCTCTTCCCTGATATGACATGGGGCCACCAAATTGCATATGTTACATTACACACACCTGATATGTGACATGTGACTTGTGCAATCAAATGCAGTATCAAACAAATGTGTTAGTTGTGCAGATGTTGATTGGGATGCATACAATACGTGGGTTGCATAAGTGTGCACACCCTTAACACTATAGTTTGTTGTAGCACCTGTTAAGTAAACTGCAGCAGTCACTATTCCTGGAAGGGGTATACTAGCATGGCCCATCTTCACTTGCCATTATTTGGTCAATCCACCCTATAAATGTCCCCCAACTTTGCCAGATTGCAAGGTCAGATCATGTGCACAGCCCTTGGAGGTCACATAGTGCCTTCACTATTGCTGTGGAGTCAGAGTTATGTATGGCAAAATGCATGACCTTGACTGTGTTCAGATACAGCCATTCTTAGTGAGCTTTGGATATATGCTTCAGTTCAATGTTGTGTTTCAGGATGACATCCCTCCCCATCCTCAGCCTTTTTTCAGATGCTTGACAACTATGGGCCACACATGAGTGTCATTTTGCAGTGTCCTAAATTCAGAACACCATATCTACCGATCTAGTCCCTGCTATTGAACAGCAAACCAAAAGGTGTATACTGGCATGGGGATGGTGGGCCTGAGGTAGAGTGAGGCATTGCTTGTGTAGCACATGTATCTTTATTAATATTGTCTGTAGGTTTCAGCCTTGGTCTCGGTACACCATTACACATTGCAACACATGCCTTTGGGAGACTTGATGTTATGCATATGCTACCTGTAGAGAGCCCTGGATGTTGACTCCTGTGGAAAAACTCTTCCATCTGATTATCCTAACCCATAGGCCACACTTATACAGAGTCCAGGTAATTGTTGACACAGGTACTGCACAGGCAGTACTTGCTAAACATTCCTGTAAGTCCCTCAGTGTTGCTGCATGTGTCTGGGCAGCTTCATGACCACTTTGGAACATGTGTTGTCATCTGTCTTGGATGGGCATCTGTTTATTTTCTACATTAATGGTGTCCCATACTTCATCATCACATACATGCTTGTCTGCACTGTTTGCCATGGTATATGCAATGGTGAGATAAGGCTATGTCTCCCACATTTGAGTGCTACCTTTTGGATATGGGATCCATTCCATGTTTGTAAGATGTGTGCAAGCCGTGGCTGTCTCTGTCGCAGGTGAGTGGGCAAATGTCATGGACATACTTCTTGGATAGCAGACCATTACTTGGTGTGGCATTGAGGACCTGTACTTGATGGAAGGTGCATACTCAAGACAAGTGAATGTTGCAGTACCTCAAAACCTGCTTCTACAATATGTTATTTGGAGTGTGTGCACACATATTCTTCCTTTGTTTGCTAAGGTATGTATTCCCCATATTTGTTGTCTTAACATAGGATACCATCTTACACATTCATTGCTCATGTTACGATCACATTACAGGTTGTAAAAGTTGTGGAATGTGGTATTGTGATATGCTGTTGTTAGATCTGTAACAGTTGTCATTGTAATAATCTTATATACACTGTTGTAGCCACTGTAAAAGGGTAATGGTTCAGACATGTCCCTACTGTAGGCCATTTGTCCCACCATTATGTTTATCTCTGTCCACACCTCTTGCACTGACAAGTTGTTAGTTATACTGCAGGACTCCTGCATACCCTTCAAATATGACACCATGGTGACCACTATGATGCAGTGCAATTAACAGCAACAATAAGTGAACATGTACAGCATGCATTATGGGTAGATGTGTTAAATGTGTGCATGGCAAATGCCATGGCCATAACATGGCCGGTGTATTGGCAAACCTGAACAAAAGACCTCCATACTCACCAGCTACAGGCTGCTGCCCATAGGTATATCAGAAGGACCTTCATAGTTGTGTGAGAGATGTGATGTCAGTACCCACACCTGTGGCATTGGTACAGGGTGAGAGCAGCATTTCAGTACATCAACAGTACAAACCCACACTACTACAGATTATGCACGTCTGTTTATTACTACACTGCAGAGACAGACTATATTATCTGACATATGCATGACGATACTTTACAGATGAAGATGGATAAGCAACAGTGGTCTATTAATGTGCCCTGGGACCATACCTGCCCTCTCCTCATCCATTGTGTGGATAGCTCCCACCTCCACAATGCTATATTCAGGTTCTTGACTTGGCTGGTGAGCAGGTGTCCCAAGGCTGGCGAGGAGTTCCTCAACATGTGTCAGTGGGGGCTGGATGGCATGACCCCCATCTCTGGCTAGCTGGTCTCTCCTAACTGCAGCAGCATGCTGACTGGTGTGGTGGATGAGGTCAGTGCAATGATGTTGCACCTTCTCTTAACTGTGGTTATGCAGACTGACATCGTATACCCTGTGGATGAGCTCATTCCACAGGGCAGTCCTCTCCTGCAGATCATGGGCCATATGCCCAAAGAGAGTTCTGTGGTGTTGCACCATGAAGTTGATGAGGATGTTATTCTCCTGTGGAGTGAACGCAGGCAGTCGCTCTCTTGACATGGTACCTGCAAGACATAAACAGAAAAAAGGGTCTGAGGACCTC